>NC_134785.1:60114407-60127410 GCF_046742065.1 Oratosquilla oratoria | reverse complement strand
AACGACAACAACAGCAACAACGATAATGATAATGATAATGATATGAAAAGATCATTATGATAATATTAATGATAATGATTTATACATACATATACCAAAGGCTCCCTTACAAGGGAGGTAGCCAAAAAACAAAGGCTTAAAATCTATTCCCACTCACTCCATCCCTAATACACTCCACTCCACTCCCCTCCATCTTATCTTGGCACCTTCAGGATGACGGGTCATCCCCGCATCTTGTCCACTGCCCTGGGTCAGAAGCAGTGTCGCAAGACACAGCACATCCACAGCAAGGCCGCTTCATTAAATCGGCGACCCCCCTCTCCGCCCCCCATGCAGAAAAGAAGAGGGGGAGAAATCCCTTCGGGCTGCGTCAAATTTTTCGCACACATACTACCTCACCCCCCCATCCCCCACCCATTCCACCTCATCCATCACATCATCATCCATATACAACCATTCTCCATTCACCCTTGTCTTCTGTCCTCTCCCGTCCTTCCTCAACAGACATTCTCCTCTTCCCCAAAGCCCCTTTTACCACATCCATCCATCTCATTCAAGGTCGCCCCCTCATGTTCACTCCCTCCACAGCTACCTTCCATACCTCTTTTACTAGTCTTTCTTCACTTATTCTATCCATGTGTCCAAACCATCCCAATATTCTTTCATCCACCCTATCTCCTAACTCCCTTACCACCCCCGTTCTCCTCCTCACCTCCTCATTTCTCACACTATCCAGCCTAGTAACGACTCTCATACTTCTCAGACACCTAATCTCAAACACATTCAAACTCCTCTCTTCCTCTCTTATGTTCCATGTGTCTGCCCCATACAATCACTCCTTCATACAATCTTCTCTTAGCATCCATTCCCAAATGTCTGTTTCTCATTATACTTTTTAATCCACCAAGGCATTTACTCACTTCTCTCAATCTACATTCTATCTCCTTTTTCCTGCCACATTCGCACACAAATGTCTAAAACTATCCACTTCCTCCAGTCTCTCTCCCTTAATGCTCACTTCCAGTCTGCTGCCACTTTCACCCCTTGTACAGCTCATCACTTTACTTTTACCCACATTTATCTTCAATTTTCTTCTTTCACACATTCTCCCAAACTCTGTCACTAAGTTCCTCAATCCCTACTCTGATCCTACTGCAAGCGCAGTGTCGTCCGCAAACAGCTGGCTCACCATAATAGTAGTAGTAGTAGTAGTAGTATCATCATCATCATCATCATCATCATCATCATCATCATCATCATCATCATCATCATCATCATCATCATCATCATCATCATCATCATCATCATCATCATCATCATCATCATCATCATCATCATCATCATCATCATCATCATCACGACAATAATGAGGAGGAGGAGGACGATGAGAAAGATGATGATGATGAGGAGGAAGATATCGAGGGTTACGACGATGAGAGAGATAAGGAGGAGAACGAGGAAGATGAGGAGGACGAGGAAGATGATGAGGAGGAGGACGAGGAAGATGATGATGAGGACGAGGAAGATGATGATGAGGAGGGCGAGGAAGATGATGAGGAGGACGAGGAAGATGATGATGAGGAGGACGAGGAAGATGATGATGAGGAGGACGAGGAAGATGATGAGGAGGAGGACGAGGAAGATGATGATGAGGAGGACGAGGAAGACGATGAGGAGGAGGATGAGGAAGATGATGAGGAGGGCAAGGAAGATGATGATGAGGAAGATATTGAGGAGGAAGATGGGGACGACGACGACGACGATGATGATGATGATGATGATGATGAGGATGATGATGATGATGATGAGGATGATGATGATGATGATTAGGAGGAGGAGGAGGAGGAGGAGGATCAGTAGCCTTTTGGGAATCTCATTGACACACGATCGCGTTTGCGTGTCGTCCCACGGGTCCCGTGGGACGGCGACGGTTCCGCGGCGGCTCCTCCGGTGAGAGCCGCGGTTGCGATTAAGAGGACCCCCGACGGAGACGTCCCCGAGCCCCGGCACCAACCCTTTCGTCAAGGTCGAGCTGGGTCAGGTTAGAGTCGGTTTAAGCTTGCTTAGGTCAGGTTAGGTTTAGTTAGGTTTGCATAGGTTGAGTTAGGTTGGACTGTGTTAGGTTGGGTTAGATTGGGTTAGATTTCGTACGTTTCATCATGACTAGGCACAACGTGGAGAGACGGGAGAGAGAAATTTGCAGGAGTAGTATGGCAGAGAGTTGGCGCCTTCGTTCAATAGTGGATGTGATTGGTGAAGGCAGAAGGTGAGAGAGACGAAACAGAGAAGTTTGCAGGAGTGACGTGGTGAGGTTGTTCAGGGAGGTCTTGTTCTCTCTACCTCTATGTCTGAAACGTAAAATTTACAATCAATGCATTCTGCCAGCAATAACCTACGGATGTGAGACTTGGAAACTGACGAAAGCAATGGAGACACAGCTAAGGACTGCACAGAGGAGAATGGAGAGATCAATGATGGGAATAACGCTGAGAGACCGATAGAGAGCAAGTTGGGTGAGAGAGCAGACTAGAGTGAAAGATAATGTGGAGGCGGTAAAAGAGAGGAAGTGGAATTGGGCAGGTAAGTTAGTGCGAACAACTAACGAGCGATGGAGCAAGTGTGTTACTGACTGTACGCCGCGAGATGGGAAGCGTGGGAGATGGAGACCAGACAGAAGGTGGAGAAACAAGATAGAGAAGTTTCCATGAGTAATGTGGCATAGATTACCTTAGTCGTGTGAATCATGGAATGCTATGTAGGAGGCCTTTGTTCAGCAGTGGACTCAGGATGGATGATTTCATTTGATTCGATTTGATTTATCCGAATGGCTGAAGGACGGAGTACCTGGATGATGAGCTCATCCAGTCACGAATCCACCCCCCCCCCTCCCTCCCCGTGGAATAAAGGGTTTAAAGGGAAAGAGACGGGGGAGGGGTTGTTGGGGGGGAGATTATGGGTGACAAACAAGATACATGAGGATCCCCGTGTTGGGTATCGCTTTAGGGGGGGGAGGGGGGGAAAGGGGGGGGGAAGTGTCACTTACTGGAGACCCATGGCGAGAGGTCTGTCATCGGTACGCGGTAGCTTTGGATGAAAGGGAAGGGGGAGGGGAGGGGAGAAGGGGAGGATATGGGAGTGGGAGAGAGTAAGGGGAGAAAGAGAATAGGAGAGGGGGGAGGGGAAAGAGAGAGAGAAGGGGAGGGATAGAGGGGAAGAGGAAAGAGAAGGGGAGAGAGAGAAGAGGAGGGGCGGGTAAGGAGAGAGAGAGAGAGAGAGAGAGAGAGAGAGAGAGAGAGAGAGAGAGAGAGAGAGAGAGAGAAGGGGAAGGAGAGAGAGAGAGAGAAAGAAGGGGAGGAGAATAGAGAGATAAGGGGAGAAGAAGAGGGAAGGAGGAGGAGGAGGGGGGGGAAGATACGATATATATGTAATAATAAGAATCCCTAAATGGAATCGTACCGCTTTGCCGTCGGCCAGAATGAAATCACGAATGGTTGACCTCATCCTCACCGCCAGAAGATTTAGATCAGCATTTTTAACTTTGACGGACCAGAGAATGGAATCGCACAGATTTAGCCAGAATAAAATCTATCAAGGGGAGCGTCGTGTCTTCGTTCCCTTGTCAGGTGGGTCTTGTCCTCCTGTTTCTCCTCCACCTCCTCCTCCTTCTCCTCCACCTCCTCCTCCTTCTCCTCCACCTCCTCCTCCTTCTCCTCCACCTTCTCCTCCACCTCCTCCTCCTTCTCCTCTACCTCCTCCTCCACCTCCTCCTCCTCCTCCTCCTCCTCCTCCTCCTCCTCCTTCGTGGTTAGCTGGTCCCCGTCAGATGGTTCTTGATCTCTTCCTCTTTCTCATCCTCTACCTCCTTCTCATCCTCTACCTCCTCCTTCTCCTCTGTCGTCGCCTCCTCCTTCGTGGTCAGCTGGTTCTCCGTCAGGTGGTTCTTGGTCTCTTCCTCCTCCAACTCCTCCTCCAACTCCTCCTCCTCCAACTCCTCCTCCTCCACTTCCTCCTGCAGGCAGGGTCAGCTGGTCCCCGTCAGGTGGTTCTTGTTCTCTTCCTCCTTTTCCTCTTCCTCCTCCTCCTCCTCCTCCTCCTCCTCCTCCTCCTCCTCCTCCTCCATCACCTCCTCCTCCTCCTCCATCACCTCCTCCTCCTCCTCCTCCACCATCACCTCCTTCTCCTCCTCCACCATCACCTCCTTCTCCTCCTCCACCATCACCTCCTCCTCCTCCTCCTCCACCATCACCTCCTCCTCCTCCTCCTCCTCCTCCTCCTACCATCATCACCTCCTCCTCCTCCTCCACCATCACCTCCGCCTCCTCCTCCACCATCACCTCCTCCTCCTCCTCCTCCTCCTGCAGGCAGGGTCAGCTGGTCCCCGACCCGTTTCAAGTTCCCCGTCAGCTGACGGGGAGCAACGTTTCGCCATCAGCTGTTCCGGTGAGGTCCGGCAGCTGCGAGCGCAGTAGGCTGCCTGTCGGACCTCCCCTCCCCTCCCCTCCCCACCACCCCCTCCAACTCCCCCCTTCAACCCCCCCGCCTTTCCCTCCAACGTCAACGGCGATGTCTATTGTCTCTGTCGACAAGGTTGTTGTTCTCGTTGTTGTTTTCCTTGTTGTTGTTGTTGTTGTTGTTGTTGTTGTTGTTGTTGTCGTTGTTATTGTTGTGGACCGTAGTTTACTAGCGCTTCTATCCTTGATAATTTCCTCCATGAATTCCCATATTTATTATTTTATTTATTTATTCTTTTTTTCTTTTTTAAAGAACTGTATACCTACACCAGCTCTCGATACGTAATAGGACAGCGCGGGTTTCGTTCGGTTGAATAAAATCGTCCTGGCGGCAGCCATGAAGGAATGGAAAATGCCACCAGTTACGTCAGGGCCCAAGACAGCGTAGCATCCTTTAATCGTAGTTGGCGCCAGGCGATTTTATTCTGCTGAGGAAAGTTTTCGGGATTACTAGATTGGGTAGACAGTGACACTATCCCCTGGAAAGATCAAAATGGTGAGAAAGCTTATTTTATTTCACGGTTATTTACATTATATATTTATTTCAATTAATTTTCATTGCCTTTTCTGTCGATGTATTTAATTATGTATTTATTTGATTATTTATCTTTTACTAGAAACTGCATCTGAAGTCTTGTCAACAAGAACAGACAGGACCATCATCATCATCATCATCATCATCATCATCATCATCATCATCATCATCATCATCATCATCATCATCATCATCATCATCATCATCATCATCATCATCATCATCATCATCATTAATATTATTATTATTATTATTATTATTATTATTAATATTATTATTATTATTATTATTATTATTATTATTATTATTATTATTATTATTGTTGTTATTGTTGTTATTGTTATTTTTGTTGTTATTGTTATTGTTGTTATTATTATTGTTGTTATTATTGTTATTATTATTATTATTGATAATGATGATAATGATGATAATGATGATTGATAATAATGATAATGATAATAATGATAATAATGATGATTGATAATAATAATTATTATAATAATAATTTACCAAAGGTCGAGTCATTTGCCTTACTTCCGCGTCTTAAATGTCTACTCTGCGAAGAGACGTCCTGTCCTGGAAGTCCCTTGGACCAAGGAGGGGGAGGAGGAGGTGAGGAGAAGGAGGAGGAAAAGGAAGGGGAAGAGAAGGAGGAGGAGGAGGAGGAGGACAGGTGAAGGAACCACGTGCACACAGGTAGTGTGAAAGATGCACAGGTGTACACAGGCTCGTCAGACAGCTGGAGACGCACACGCCCGTGCACACACACACACACACACACACACACACACACACACACACACACACACACACACACACACACACACACACACACACACACACACACACACACACACACACACGCGCGCGCGCTCTGAAATATGATGGACCTCGAGAGAATTATGTCCCCGATGCTTATTTTCTAAATTTGTCAACTCCCTCACCTCTTCCTGGAGATGCAGCCCTGAGGGGCTGGCACTCCGTCTCGCATCAGGCCCAATATATATATATATATATATATATATATATATATATATATATATATATATATATATATATATATATATATATCGTAGGAGGATTTTCCACTAAATCAGTAGTTCTTAACTTTTTTCAGTGTCCGTACCCCTTGATTATCTCAGAACATTTTCTCGTGCCCCCGTCCAATATAATTACAATCCAAAGATATGAAAAGGCTTAGTGATAAACCTTGCTGAGTAATTATTATATACATTCCATTACTGAACTCCTAGTAGTCGATAATGTTATATATATAATAATTATATAATATGTATATAATAATTTCTCAGCAAGGTTTGTATCACAAATCCTTTTCATGTATGTATGAGAAATAAATTGACGTAGTCTGAAGGGATTTCTCCCCGTCTTCTTTTCTGCATGAGGGGACGGAGAGGGTGGGGGGTCACCGAATTTATGGAGCGGCCTTGCTGTGGATGTGCTGTGTCTTGCGACACTGCTTCTGACCCAGGGCAGTGGACAAGATGCAGGGATGACCCGTCATCCAGGAGGTGCCAAGATAAGAGGGAGGGAAGAGGGTAGTGGGGAGTGGAGTATGTAGGGGATGGAATGGGTGGGAGTGGTTTCTATGCCTCGTCTTTTGGCTACCTCCCTTATAAGGGGGGAAAAAAGCCTATGGTATATGTATTACTGAACAAAAGTACCTTTTTATTTCAAATTGAAAATGTCAGTTTGTAGGATGCAGTGAATGCACATTATGATTTCTCATGGTAAATATACAGTGCCATTGCACTGGGGCTATCATGTCTCGTACCCCCAGGATTAAGGTTTGGTACCCCTTGGGGGTACCTAAGTTATCCCAGGTTAAGAACCACTGCCCTAAGTGAATCTCGGGGCAAAAAAATACCGCTGAGCTGAATAAAATCGACTGACGCCGCGCAGTACTGAAGGGGTTCCCATACGGGCCTCTTAGTCAAAGCCATTCCCACCTTCCCCATTCCCCCTTCCCCCTTCCCCCTTCCGCCTTCCCCCTTCCCCTTCCCCCTTCCGCCTTCCCCCTTCCGCCTTCCCCCTTCCGCCTTCCCCCTTTACCTTCCCCCTTTACCTCCCCCCCCACACCTCTTCCGGGAAGATCCCTGACTCTTCATGCCCTACATACTCTCCCCCTCCCCCTCCCCCCAACTGTTGGAAGATGTCGCCACGTGTTGTCTTAATATCCCCCCCGTGGCTTCCCCCCAGTCCCCCCCACCCCTGTAATTAGCCCTCTCGTACTAAATCCAGCTTTAAAGAGACAGGAAAAGGAAGAGGAGGAGGAGGAGGAGGAAGAGGAAGAGGAAGAAAAGGAGTTGACATCTCACACGTGGTCAGAAGATGTCTCAGAGATCAGCCATTGTGCAAATGTGTACATGTATGTATGCATGCATGTATATGTATATATGTATATATATATATATATGTGTGTGTACTTTGTAATGAATATATATATCATATAAATAGTATATATATATATATATATATATACACGAAAGCTCCTTGTTCGTTTAGATTTTCTTTCTCAGTTGTCACTTTTTTATGTACAGTATGTGTATGTACATGCACACACACACACACACACACACACACACACACACACACACACACACAGACACACACACAAACACATAATTATATATATATATATATAATATATATATATGTAATATATATATGTTATATATATGTTAAAGTAGAATGTATACTTATACTATGTATAATAAATACTTGTGGTATATATATGTAAATATAGTATATGTATATAGTATATAAGATATGGTATAATATATTATGTTTATATATCATATATATGACTATTTATATATATATATATATATATGTATGTGTATATGTATAGTGTATATATATGTTATATAAATATATATAGTGTATACTGTAATATAATATATATATATATGCATGTATATATGTATATATGTATATATATGTATATATATGTATATATAGTACTATGTATATATGTAATGTATATAGTATAGTATAAATATGTATATATATATATCATATGTATATATATGTAAAATATATATGTTATATATAGTAAGTATGTTATATATATATGTATATATATGTGTATATATATATGTATGTAATGTATGTGTAGTGTGGTATGTATATATGTATGTGTATGTATATAATATATGTATAGTATATATGGTATATGTATGTAATATATGTGTAGTATGTGTAATTATACTATATGTATATATATGTATATATATATTGGTACATTGTGACAAGTTGAAATGAAAGGTGGAAAAGAAGTCACCGGTTCTAGTTCCGGAGTTCCTGAGTTTAATCCTGACATGGTTTCGCTCTACGCTTCTCAGATATATATATGCTTTTTATATATTGAGACAAGTTGAAGAAAGGTGGAAAAAGAAGTCACGGTTCTAGTTCCAGAGTTCTGAGTTTAATTCCTGACGATTCGCTCAACGCTTCTTCAGAGTAATAAAATGTATATTATGTAAATATATATAGTATAGTATATGTAAAATTTGCATATATATATGTATGCATATGTATGCACGTATGTATGTACGTATGTATGTATACGATATATGTATACGGAATAGTATACCGTAGTGTAATACTTATTTATGTATGACGTAATTTCATACGTAAGTATACGATGTATACGTATGTATACGTTTGTATATGTATAACGTCAAGTATGATAATGTATGTATATAATATATGTTTATATGTGTGTATGATGTATATGTCATTATAATGTATGCATAAAGTGTGTATATATTTTATATATGTATATGTATTGTATATATATGTGTGTATATATATAAAATATGTGTATATATTTGTATATATATGTATATATATGTATATATACTGTATGTAATATATATGCCTAAGTTGTGCGGTGCCATTTACAAGTGTATGCAATGATATCTTGCATAATTTAGAAGAGTGAATACTCGGCGTTTTTGTAAAGCCCCGATGGCCCAGATCTACAAACCATTCTCGTGTAAATGGTAAATCATTTAATAGAAAATAATTATATTAAAGGATAGAAAAAAATTTTTAACTTTATTACTATCAACATTAATCATCATCATCATCATCATCGTCGTCAACATAAATCATCATATTTGTTATATATATTATATATTGGATGTATATCTATATAAAATATGTCATCATTACTGATATTATATTTTATAATGCCTATGTGTGCGTGTGCCCATGTTCATGTGTATGTGCATGTATCTTGCATAATTTAGAAGAGTGAATACTCGGCGTTTTTGTAAAGCCCCTATGGCCCAGATCTACAAACCATTCTCGTGTAAATGGTAATTAATTTAATAGAAAAATAATTATATTAAAGGATAGAAAATATTTTTAACTTTTCTTCATTACTATCATCATCATCATCATCATCATCATCATCATCATCATCAACCATATTATTATTATGATGTTATTATTAATATTGGTCATCATTACTGATCTTATTTTTAATTAATGGTCATTATAATTGTCATCATATTTATCATGTATATATTTATATATATGTATATTATTATAATAGGTCATAGTTCATTGTTTAATTATATGTCATTAACATGTATCAATCATAGTATTGTTAGCTATACATTGTTTTACTATATGTATATATATTTCAATCCTAGGTATATATGTATCATTGAATATGATATTTTATGTATTTTTTGTTGTTGTATATACAAAATCAATTAATATTAATGATGATTACTGTTAAAATTCTAATTATAGCAATAAGTAGTTATCATTACCATTGATCGTATTATCATTGCTATCATTACAATTATTACTATTGATAATCATCATGCAAGACATCATGCAGGGGCAAGTGGCATTCACCATGCAGGGGCAAGTGACATTCACCATGGACATCTATAGAATATACAGTACACAAGTATGCAAAATACAGGTATACCGGTAATATAAATAAAAAAATATATATATAATATAATATATATATATATATATATATATATATATATAAATATATACTGTATATATATGTATATATATATATATGATATATATATAACATATATATATATATATATATATATATATATATATATATATATATATTGTCAACTTCAATACACTTTAATTCTAACCCATCAACATATGCATGTTGGCCTCCTCGAGTTTCTCAATGTTGATAAAGTGTATTGTGGTTGATAAAAAATGCATATCTGTTTCATTGGGACCCATTCAGTGTTGTTCCACACAACACACACAACCCACACACCACACCCACACAACCCACACACACACACACACACACACACACACACACACACACACAACAGCCCCACAACACACATAAGATATATATATAATAATATAATATAAAATAATATTATTTAAAATGTATATGTAGTATGTAGTAATAAAAATATTATATTTATGTTGTGTGTGTGTATCAATATTTTAGAATAATGAAAAAATATATAGCATATAGATAAGATAAAACTACAGCTTTGTGTAACAATCGAATTACATTTTTGAGTAATAATCAAGTAAATATCTCCCTCGTAATAATTGCAGCGAAATTTCAAAACACAGCGAAATAACAATGAAGATCATTTAAATAACCAGAGATGAAATAACGCAATATCCACCTTGGCGTGAAATAAATAATGATATTTAAAATTCGCGCTTGCTGGGAAATACGTGTTAGGAAGAATCAACACGAATTTAAAAACCAAACGAAACTGAGCTAATCAAATGTAGTTTGTAGTTATGGACTGGCAGTTTAACTGAGCGATTTCTATCCGCTTTCTCTTCTGACAGAAAACTAAAACAACATAAACAAATAACAAAACGCGAATGACATTGCCATTTCATGGGAATTAAATTTCGCTTCGGGAGGATTGGGTTGGGGGTGGTTTCCCCTCAGTTGAATAAAATCACCTGAACGCGGAGCATACCCAGAATAAAACGCCTGCACTTGGTGATTGGTGCATTGCTTGAGGTGCATACGGTGGTAGGCGTTCAATGTTAGTTATACATGTATGTTAGAAAAACCACTAGGTAAGAATAAACAGACAAGAGACCGAGCGCTTTCGTCCTATTCAAGACAATTTCACCCTTGAAAATATCTGAATAGATGAAAGCGCTCGGTTTTTCATTTCTGTTATTTTTCCTAGTGGTTTTTCTGCATAACTAGAATCAACGCGTTCAAGTGGATTTCGTCTTGCAAATACATGTATTTATGTATGGTATTATGTATGTATGTATGCATGTACGTATGTGAGGGATTCACCATGGTCTTGGATCACGTGTTGGACTCGTGATCGACAGTAATTCCCTCCTGGGATGAGAGCTCAGAGCTCGTAATGACCGATCTATGGGGTAATACTGTGACCTTAACACGCACACACACTACCCCCAACATCACTCCCCGCCCACCGAGAGTTGGAATAACAACCCGCAGCGCATCGATACTGAAATTCTTACAGTCCCTGGGCGGGATTCGAACCCGTACCCGCCGTAGTGGCAGGTGAGAAATCTACCCATTGTGCCAACGTGTATTATGAATGTATGCATGTATACAATATACAGCAAAGGTCCAATAAACAACTAAGGCTGCTATTCGAGAGACGCCCAGCCTAACAAAGTCCCTCACCAAGACAAAGGAACGAATTAAGGTCCCAGTGCGCCCCACAAAGGCTGTGCTATCACAGATGGCTGCTGCCTGCGACAACTAAGGCCCCTGGAGACCAAAGGCCCAAGCCAACGACCCCCACGTGGTTGGCCTCCGGAGAGCGACCAACCGCATCGTGGAGCCGGCAGCGGCAGCGGGGAACCCGTTGGCTGTCAGGCGGCGAGATGTGAGCGGGGAAGAACGGAGGAGGGGGAGGACGAAGGAGGAGGGACGAGGAGGAGGAGGAGGAGGAGGAGGGAGGGAATAGCATGGAGGAACGAGGAGAGAGGAATGAGGGAGAGGGAGAAGAAAAAGACGGGGAGGAGAAATGGGGAGTAAGGAAGAAGGAGAGGTGGAGAGATGGAGGAACGAGGAGGAGGAGGAGGAGAAGGAAGAGGAGGGAGGGAATAAATGTAGGAACGAGGAGGAGAAGGAGGAGGGGGAGGGGAGAAGAAAAAGACGGGGAGGAGAAATGGGGAGGAAGGGGGAGAGGAGGAGGTGGAGGAGATGGAGGAACGAGGAGGAGGTGAAGGAGGAGGAAGAGGAGGGTGGGAAGTATTGAGGAACGAGGAGGAGGGGAGAAGAAAAAGATGGGGGGAGGAAGGGGGAGAGGAGGAGGTGGAGGAGATGGAGGAACGAGGAGAAGAAGGAGAAGGAAGAGGAGGGAGGGAATAGATGGAGGAACGAGGAGGAGGGGAGAAGAAAAAGACGGGGAGGAGAAATGGGGAGGAAGGGGGAGAGGAGGAGATGGAGGAACGAGGAGGAGGAGGAGGAGGAAGGAGAAGGAGGAGGAGGAGAAGGAGGAGGGGGGAATAGAGGAGCGAGGAGAAATAATAGACTGAAGACAGGGAAGAATGAGAAGGAAGATTAGGGAAGAAGGAGGAGGGTTGGAGGAAGATAAGGAACACAAAGGATGAGGAAGAGGAGGAGGAGGAGGAGGAGAAGAGGGAGTAGGGTAAAAGGAATAACAGAAATAGGAGGAGGAGGAGGAGAAATGAAAAGGATTAGGTGTAGGAGTAAGGAAGAATAGAAAGAGGAGGAGGAGGAGGAGGAGGAGGAGGAGGAGGAGAAGAGGGAGTAGGGTAAGAGGAATAACAGAAATAGGAGGAGGAGGAGGAGAAATGAAAAGGAGGAGGTGTAGGAGTAAGGAAGAATAGAAGGAGGAGGAGGAGGAGGAGGAGGAGGAGGAGGAGGAGGAGGAGTGCTTATGACCTGAATGGTTGACTGGTATATACGGAGATATTAGTACTATTTAGGGCCCCC
>NC_134785.1:60024407-60106907 GCF_046742065.1 Oratosquilla oratoria | reverse complement strand
CTGTTAATTCACTCAACCGATTATATATTATTGCTGTCATTATTATTATTATCATCATCATCATCATCCTCATCATCATCATCATCATCATCATCATCATCATCATCATCATCATCATCATCATCATCATCATCATCATCATCATCATCATCATCATTATTATTATTATTATTATCATTATAATTTGTTCACTATTATCATACGCGCGCACGAACACACACAAAACCACACGCACATACACACACGTGGTAGCAGTGGTAGCGTTCGTAACCGCGGCCACTGCGGTCCGAGTTCGAATCTCTCCTAGAGCTGAACTAATTTCAGTATCGCTGAGCTGTGAGTCGTTACTCCAACTCTCGTGGGCGGGGAGTTGGGTGTGTGTGTGCGTGTAAGGTCACAACATTACCCATAGATCTGTCTGAGGTCTCCGGGAGGGTAATAGCTGTCGATCACAAGTCCAACACGTGATCCAAAGACACGTACACATACACACACAGACACCCTCCCCCACACACACGCGCGCGCACACACACACACACACACACACACACACACACACACACACACACACACACACACACACACACACACACACACACACACACACACACACACACACACACACACACACACACACACACACACACACACTAAAAGGGAAAATCGTAGACATGTCTTCTTCCCTTTAAACTCCCCCCTCCTCCTTCTCCCCCCTCCTCCCCCTCCCCCTTCGCCCCCTCCTCCCCCTCATACTAATACCCATCACATACACGAGGAACCACAAGAGCCTCACGCAAACGGTCTTTGCCCCCCTCCCAATCCAGAAGGAGGGTGGGGGGGGGAATGGACCAACTACCCCCCCAGCCACCTCCCCCTCCCCCCTTCCCCCCTTGCTGCCATAGAGCCGAGTTGACAAATACGAATTTTGAATAATTTTTCGATTTTAACGCGTTTAACCTTACCGGTAGCAAAGGGTCAAAATATTATTATTGTTATTATTATTATTACTACTGTTATTATTACTATTGTCGTTACTGTTGTTCATTTCATTGTTATTACTATTATTTATTATTATTATTATTGTTATTATTATCATTAAATCATTATTATCATTATCATTAAATCATTATTATCATTATCATTATTTATTATTATTATTATTATTATTATTATTATTATTATTATTATTATTATTATTATTATTATTACCATTATCATTATTATCGTTATCATTATAATCAATGTCAATGTTACTATTTCTATTAATTATTGATACAATTATTATCATTATTATTACTATTATTATTTTTACTATTATCATTACTATTGATATTAGTATTATTATCAATATTATTATTATTATTATTATTATTATTATTATTATTATTATTATCATTATCATTATTATTATTATTGTTAGTATCATTGTTATCATCCTCGTACATTATTATTTCAATTATTATTATCTTCATCTTTGATTAACCATAATTATTGGGTTTGTCGTAATTGATTTCAGCAAGCAATGGAGAACTCTTTAATATATATTGGTGATCCTGGCTTTGCAAAAATAAATTTAAAAAATGATAAAAAAAAGTAAATAGAGATTCGGCAAGGACAGAAACGCTGGTGAAGATGAAGAAAAGATCGATTCATATACTATATATATATATATATATATATATATATATATATATATATATATATATATATATATATTATATATATATATATATATATATATATATATATATATATATATATTACAGTGTATTGTCTTGTGAATGACATATTTATATACCTTTGTATTCTTTGAGTATAATACTAAATACATGTGTGAATTTTTGTGTATTCAATGGTAATGTGTTAACGTGTATGCATTAATGTGTAGGGTTGGGGTCGTGGTGGGAAGGTAGGGGGTGGTTCCATGAGTGTAGGAAGAGGGAGAGGGGGAGGAGAGGGTAGAGGAGGCTGGGGGAAAGAAAGGGGGGGGGGAGAGAACGATGGGAGATAAACAGGGCTAGGTGCAGATGGCAAGACCATTTAAAGGCCCCAAACCAACAAAAAGATATCGATTGTTGACCTGAAAGCTGATGGCTGGGCCCTAGCCAGCGACGTCATGTCGTCGCTATACACTGCGCATGCGTAAACCAACCGTCATCAAAATGTCGACATTACTTTAGTTGATATCGATTTTTTCTGGTTTTTAAATTTTGGTTTTTATAGCGCGTTTATCTCTTGTGATTCATTGGGTATTGCTCTCTTGTTTTATTGATAAGTTTGCTTATTTGTTACTGCATATTTATCTATTTATATATATGTTTATTTATTAATTCATATTTATGTGTAATTTTGTCTAATGAGTCTCCTATGTGTCCCAGAATAAAACATTGGTATATAAGGAGAAGGTGTGAAGGTGATTGTGTACCATTCCCAATGTATCAATCTGTTACACGTCTGCAACCTTAGCCGTCACCTTTGCCCTTGGTGTTTGGGTTGCCTGTGTCCATATAATGAGAGTGGAGCAAGAAGTTTGGCTATCGATAAAACAACAACCGTAGGTAGATCTTGTAGATTCATAAATCCCAATGATCCGTGAAAACGCGAAAAATTAAGTTCGCGAAAAGGCAAATTAGCGGAAAACTAATCTCAAGAAAAAATCACAGAATTTAATTTTTTACTCTGGCGGGTTGTCGTGTAGACTTTTCATATATTTGGTTATTCATTTACTTATTTATCTATAATCTTTTATTTTAGTTATCTGAAGGAAGGCGCCTGGTGCAAACCATCAAAGAGTATTAATTAAAGAGTGCAAATTAAATAGCACTGGTTAAAGACTGTCAATAAACAACAGTTAAAGAGCACCAATTAAAGAATACCAATTAAAGAGCACCAATTAAAGAGTATTAATCAAAGAACAATAAAAAGAGCGAAATTGGGTTTGAGTACAAACCCAATTCATCCAGGGCCAATATATATATATATATATATATTTATATATATATATATATATATATATATATATATATACATATTTATATATATAATATATATATGTATATATATATATATATATATATATGTATATATATATGTATATATATATAATATATATATATATATATACATATATATATATAAATACACACACACACACACACACACACACACACACACACACACACACACACACATACATATATATATATATATATATATATATGTACACATACATATATCCATATATATATATATGTACACATACATATATACATATATATATATATATATATATATATATATATATATATATATATATATATATATATATATATATATATATATGACGTAAGCGGAGTAGAAAACACAGGAGTCTTAGTCTTGAGTTTATTCCTGACTAGTTTTGCAGGTATGAAAAAGCATACCTGCGAAACTAGTCAGGAATAAACTCAAGACTAAGACTCCTGTGTTTCCTACTCCGCTTACGTCAACTTGTCAGAATGTCTCAACATATATATACATATATATATATATATATATATATATATATATATAATATTTTTTCTAAGACAAGTATGGATATATTAAATGTGGGGGGACCAGGCATGCTAAACTGGGTCACGTCGTTCTATCCGCTGCTTTACACAAAAATGCTAAATAGAGCGCAAACGTGCTAAATAGAGCACAAATGTGCTAAATAGAGCACATGCGGGAGAGGGATTTGGCACCACGCAGAGGCGTGTGAGTACTAACAAGTAAACGCACGTGGGGCTTCACCCAAATAAAGAGCTCTCTCTCTCTCTCTCTCTCTCTCTCTCTCTCTCTCTCTCTCTCTCTCTCTCAGCTATAAACACTGTTAGAGAGATAGACTGCCAAATACAGACATGATATAAAATGAAAGAATATAGAAGTATATAGATACAGGTATAGCCTACATTCCAAAATTTGTCGTTTTGGTACACTGGCTTGTTGGTTAGGGGTCAGGTCAACTCCCTCCCTCCCTCATTCCCTCCCACCCACCCTCCCTCATTCCCTCCCTCCTTCCCTCCCTCATTCCCTCCTTCCTTCCCTCCTTCCCTCCCTCCTTCTTCTTCTCTCATTCCTCCCTTCCCTCCTCTCTCTCCCCTCCTTCCTCCTCTTTCCCTCCTCCCTCCCTCCTCCCTTCCCTCCTCCCTCTCCCTTCCTTCCTCTTATCTCCGTCCTCCCTCTTTCCTCCTCCTTCCTCTTCTCTCCTTCCTCCCTTCCCTTCTCTCTCTTCTCTTCCTGTCTGCCTTCGCTCCTTCCTCTTTCCCCTCCTCCCTCTTCTCCCCTCCTCCCTCTCCTCCCCTCCTCCCTCTCCCCCTCACCCTTCTTCCCCCTCCTCCCTCTTTCCCCCTCCTTCTTTCCCCCTCCTTCTTTCCCCCTCCTCCCTCTTTCCCCCTCCTCCCTTGCCCTCCTCCCTCTTCCCCCATCCCTTGCCCTCCTCCCTCTTTCCCCCTCCTCCCTTGCCCTCCTCCCTCTTCCCTCTCCCCCCACTCCCTCCACTCCTCCCTCTTCCTCCCTTCTCCCCCCACTCCTTTCTTCCCTTCCACCCCACTCTTCCAGTTACCGTTGCGCACTTAGATCTTCACTTGTTTGTTGTTTGTTTACGTCGTCGAGCAAGGAGCCGTTATGGCCGACCGCCTTTGTCTCTCTCGCCCCCCTCCGTAGTCTCTTTCTGGTTCCCTGTCTCTTTCTCGCTCTTATTATCTCTGACTTGACTCACCTCTTTCGTTTTTCTTCTCTTTTCAGTGTCGCCCCCCCCCCTCTCTCTCTCTCTCTCTCTCTCTCTCTCTCTCTCTCTCTCTCTCTCTCTCTCTCTCTCTCTCTCTCTCTCTCTCTCCTCCTCTCTCTCTCTCTCTCTCTCTCTCTCTCTCTCTCTCTCTCTTTCTGTGTGTGTGTAAATATTTCACCAAAAAACACTCTGTGAGGAAAGCTGTTATTTTTCACATATCTTCTATAGCTGTCTTTTTTTATTTTCTTTCCATGTCCTCTTGTATTTCTGTCATCTCATTTTATCAGATTCTCTCTATCAGTAATTTCTATGCCTTTCATGATTCTGTAAATAGCTATCAAATCTCCTCTCTGTCTTCTTTGCTCTAGTGTCTGTAGTTCAAGTTTTGCTAGTCTCTCTTCATATGATAGTTTTGAGAGTGTTGGTGCCAGTTTTGTAATTGCTCTTTGTATTCTTTCAAGTTTTTTTTATGCATTTTTTTGCACTTGGTGACCATATCGTTGCTGCATATTCCAATCTTGGTCTTATCAGAGTGATTAGAATTTTCTTCACCATTTCTTCATCCAGGTATGTAAATGCCACTTTGATTGTTCTTATTAAATTATAGGTTTCTCCAAAAATCTTATTTATATGTTTCTCAGGTGACATATTATTCATAACAATGACTCCCAGGTCCTTCTCATTTTCTACTTTTTTTATTCCTTCTTCTCCCAATTTATATGATCCTGTTATTCTGTTTTTACTTTGTCCAAATTCCATTATACTACACTTTTTTTGTATTGAACTCTCCCACTTCCTACTCCATTCCTGTACTTTATTTAGATCTCTCTCTAGTGATTCACAATATTCTTCCGTGTTCACTTTTTTTTTAATAGTTTTGCATCATCTGCAAAGAAGCTCATATAGCTTTCAATTCCTTCATCCATATAATTAATATATATAGCAAACATTATTGGGGCCAGAACTGTTCCTTGTGGAACACCGCTTATTACTTCATCCCATTTTGAGTGTTGATCTCTTATCACTACTCTCATTTTTCTTTCTTGCAAAAAGTCTTCCATCCAATTTAGCAGTTTGCCCTGTATTCCTCCTTCAGTTTCTAATTTCTTAAGCAACTTCTTATGTGGTACTTTGTCAAAAGCTTTATTTAGGTCTAGAAATGCACAATCAGCCCATCCATCTCTTTCTTGTATTATATGTATGAGTGTATGTGTGTGTATGTATGTGTGTGTGTGTGTGTGCATGTATGTGTGTGTGTGTGTGTGTGTGTGTCTGTGAGTGGGTTGGTGTGATGTGTGTCTGTGTCTATGTATTTACCTAGTTGTTACCTAGTTGTATTTCAAGGGAAGGGGAGCTATGCTCGTAGTGTCCCGTCTTCATATCTCAATTTATCTAAACTATTTTTAAATTCCTGTATTGTTTTTGCACACACCACTTTCTCATCTAACTTGTTCCAACTGTCTATTACTCTGTGAGGAAAGCTGTTCTTTTTCACATCTCTTCTATAGCTGTCTTTTTTTTATTTTCTTCCCATGTCCTCTTGTATTTCTGTCATCCCATTTGATCAGATTCTCTCTATCAATAATTTCTATGCCTTTCATGATTCTGTAAATAGCTATCAAATCTCCTCTCTGTCTTCTTTGCTCTAGTGTCTGTAGTTCAAGTTTTGCTAGTCTCTCTTCATATGATAGTTTTGAGAGTGTTGGTGCCAATTTTGTAATTGCTCTTTGTATTCTTTCAAGTTTTTTTATGCTTTTTTTTGCACTTGGTGACCATATCGTTGCTGCATATTCCAATCTTGGTCTTATCAGAGTGATTAGAATTTTCTTCACCATTTCTTCATCCAGGTATGTAAATGCCACTTTGATTGTTCTTATTAAATTCTAGGTTTCTCCAAAAATCGTATTTATATGTTTCTCAGGTGACATATTATTCATAACAATGACTCCCAGGTCCTTCTCATTTTCTACTTTTTTTATTCCTTCTTCTCCCAATTTATATGATCCTGTTATTCTGTTTTTACTTTGTCCAAATTCCATTATACTACATTTTTTTGTATTGAACTCCATCTCCCACTTCCTACTCCATTCCTGTACTTTATTTAGATCTCTTTGTAGTGATTCACAATCTTCTTCCGTGTTCACTTTTTTTCAATAGTTTTGCATCATCTGCAAAAAAGCTCATATAGCTTTCAATTCCTTCATCCATATCATTAATTTATATAGCAAACATTATTGGGGCCAGAACTGTTCCTTGTGGAACACCGCTTATTACTTCATCCCATTTTGAGTGTTGATCTCTTATCACTACTCTCATTTTTCTTTCTTGCAAAAAGTCTTCCATCCAATTTAGCAGTTTGCCCTGTATTCCTCCTTCAGTTTCTAATTTCTTAAGCAACTTCTTATGTGGTACTTTGTCAAAAGCTTTTTTTAGGTCTAGAAATGCACAATCAGCCCATCCATCTCTTTCTTGTATTATATGTGTGTGTGTGTGTGTGTGTGTGTGTGTGTGTGTGTGTGTGCGCGCGCGCGTGTGTGGGGGGGAGGGTGTCTGCGTGTGTATGTGTACGTGTCTTTGGATCACGTGTTGGACTTGTGATCGACAGCTATTACCCTCGTGTGTGTGTGTGTGTGTGTGTGTGTGTGTGTGTGTGTGTGTGTGTGTGTGTGTATGTGTGTGTGTATTCACCTTGGTCTTTGGATCACGTGTTGGACTCGTGATTGACAGCTATTTCCCTCCCGGAAGAGAGCTCAGAGCTCGTATGACCGATCTATGGGTAATGGTATGACCTTTCACACACACACACACACACACACCCAACTCCCCGCCCACGAGAGTCAGAGTAACGACCCGAAGCACAGCGATACCGAAATAATTTCAGCCCTGGGCAGGATTCGAACCAGGTACTACGAGCACCATCGTACTTCCCAGTCCAGCGCTCTACCAACCGCGCCACCGAGTCATGTGTGTGTGTGTATGTGTGTGTGTGTGTGTGTGTGTGTGTGTGTGCGCACGCGTGTGAATATACCTTGGTAGTGTAGTGCATAACAGTGGTGGATATAGCAAAAAGTCCTTAGAAGGATTTGCATTGACCGTTAGGATGCAGACTCAAACAGCGTGTTTGGTATCGCTGAAATGACTCTGTCAGATCAAAGAATATTTAAAATGGGAAGGTGACTGCATGGGAGCTTCCTCGGAGTGAAGTAACCCCTAGTATATACTCCCACGTGGCAACTATTTCCACGTGTAATTAGAGTTAAAAGAACATACTGTAGTCACCCCTTTTTATCACAGAAAACTAATCCTATTTTCTCTTTTGGGCAGCGCGGGAATTTTGAAAACAATTTTATTACAGGTTTAGCCAAAATACCTATGTATTTGTTATACTGCGATATGTAGGAAGTAGCTATACTTATGGATTTTACTATTTTTTTCAAGTCTGTTTCTTTATTTTACAATCGGGTACAGAGCCAAAAATTGCAATGTGTAAAATTGCGAGGGTGACGCGAGAAGCATCTACACAGGCAATAGTTTCTTAATATTACTTTCATCAATTTGCTCCCATGAATTTGTGATAATGGAAATTATAAATTATACTGGCCTACGCTGTTTTCAAGGTCTAATTTATAATACCTAATTTTAGGCCAGTTTTTTGCACTGAATAAAAAAATCATGCTCATTTTTATTTTACTCGTTCAGATCAAATTAATGAAATATTAGCACATTAAAAATTTCCTAAATTCAGATCTATTTGTAGATGAATGAAACACATTTAAAATATTAGCCTGATTTATTCACAGAAGGCTTACAAATTATTTTGAATAGATAGCAAAACGAATGTAATGAACTAAGGAAGCTACTCATCTATGAATAGTCTCTTCAGGGATTACGTTTGTGCTGAGCAGCCTCCAGTTCCCTTTTCAGGCACCAGCAGTAGTCGGCCAGAAAGTTGACATCCCATCAGCCTTGATAGCGTTCCTCCATAACACTGATATCTTTTTGAAAGCGCTCACCCCGTTCTTCACTAAAATCTCCACAGTTCTCTGGAAAATAGTCCAGATGAGACCGGAGGAAGTGCATTTTCACCGACATGCGCACACCAAGTTGGCGGAAATTCTCCTTTAACTCATCAACCACCTTCTGCTACTGGGAACTTCTGTGGTTACCAAGGAAGTTTGCAATGGCTGACTTAAGGGACAAGTAGGCAGAGTTCAACATGATTCAGTGCATCATCAAAACTAGTGTCCTTGATGAGTTTCCTTATTTGAGGACCATCAAATATATCTGTCTTAAGTTTCTCCATTCTTTTTCGTTGAAACTTCTGATGTAGGAAAGCAAATCCTCTACCTTCCATGTTCAGTGCCTTCACAAAGTTCTTCATAGGACCGAGTTTGATGCGGAGGGTTGGAAGCAATATCTTGCTCGGATCAACCAGTGGGTGGCACAGAACGTTGTGTGACCCAGGGTTTGATCCTTGTCATGATGACCACTCTTGTCTGACATAATGCTGGTCATCAGCACGGCTATCCCATAAGTACAGAAAGCATGGATACTTTGTGTAACCACCTTGAAGTACTAGAATGAATCCAACAATTTTAAGATCTCCACGTATCAACCATTTATGTTCCTGGTAGTTCAGAGCAGACAACAAACGAAATCTGGGGTGACGATTCTTCATGTGTGTATATATATGGCTCATTGAATGTTATGGCTAGTTGTGCACTTGTATAAGAGTATATTCCATATACCCTACTATGGATTTATTCTCCTTTGAAAGGAGGTTTATGACTTCACTGTGGGTAGTCATTAACCTTTCAAAGGAGTATAAGTCCATAGTAAGGCATATGGAATATACTCTTATACAAGTGCACAACTAGCCATCACTTTCAATGAGGTATGCATAAAAGAAAATCTACCAATATATGTATATATATATATATATGTATATATATATATACATATATATATATATATATACATACATACATACATATACTCACATACACATGTGAAGATCTGGAGTCCAGAATCCACATTGGGAAAGTGGGTAAACACCAGACTCAATTCGAAGGGTTTATTATGCCCAACGTTTTGATTCCTGTACTGGAGTAATCTTCAGGGGTATGGACTATGGACTACTTAGAAAAGACCACCTGCTCACCCAGGATTGGTGTTTGTGGGAGGAAAAAGAGATGTCTGAGGTAAAAAAGGAAAAGATAGTTGTATATAAAAGGGAGCTATTGCCACTTAGGGCCTTTTAGGGATTAGAGTTTATATCATGCCTCAGGAGCCATGAATGGGAAATATATGTGGACATATATTTCATTACCAAGTAAATTGAATAAAATGTTGGGTTACCTTGAATGTAGTTAGTAAGATGTATGATTGTAGACATGGGTAACTTATGATATATGTATTTACCTAGTTGTATTTACCTAGTTGTATTTTACGGGAAGGGGAGCTATGCTCGTGGGGTCCCGTCTTCATATCTCATTTTATCTAAACTATTTTTAAATTCATGTATTGTTTTTGCACACACCACTTTCTCATCTAACTTGTTCCAACTGTCTATTGCTCTGTGAGGAAAGCTGTTCTTTTTAAAATCTCTTCTATAGCTGTCTTTTTTTATTTTCTTTCCGTGTCCTCTTGTATTTCTGTCATCCCATTTTATCAGATTCTCTCTATCAGTAATTTCTATGCCTTTCATGATTCTGTAAATAGCTATCAAATCTCCTCTCTCTCGTCTTTGCTCTAGTGTCTGTAGTTTAAGTTTTTGTAGTCTCTCTTCATATGATAGTTTTGAGAGTGTTGGTGCCAGTTTTGTAATTGCTCTTTGTATCCTTTCAAGTTTTTTTATACATTTTTTTGTACTTGGTGACCATATCGTTGCTGCATATTCCAATCTTGGTCTTATCAGGGTGATTAGGATTTTCCTCACCATTTCTTCATCCAGGTATGTAAATGCCACTTTGATTGTTCTTATTAAATTATAAGTTTCTCCAAAAATCTTATTTATATGTTTCTCAGGTGACATATTATTCATAACAATGACTCCCAGGTCCTTCTCATTTTCTACTTTTTTTATTCCTTCTTCTCCCAAATTATATGATCCTGCTATTCTGTTTTTGCTTTTTCCAAATTCCATTATACTACACTTTTTTTGTATTGAACTCCATCTCCCACTTCCTACTCCATTCTTGTACTTTATTTAGATCCCTCTGTAGTGATTCACAATCTTCTTCAGTTTTCACTCTTTTCAGTAGTTTTGCATCATCTGCAAAGAAGCTCATATAGCTTTCAATTCCTTCATCCATATCATTAATATATATAGCAAACATTATTGGGGCCAGAACTGTTCCCTGCGGGACACCGCTTATTACTTCATTCCATTTTGAGTGCTGATCTCTTATCACTACTCTCATTTTTCTTTCTTGCAAAAAGTCTTCCATCCAATTTAGCAATTTACCTTGTATTCCTCCTTCATATTCTAATTTCTTAAGCAACTTCTTATGTGGTACTTTGTCAAAAGCTTTTTTTAGGTCTAGAAATGCACAATCAGCCCATCCATCTCTTTCTTGTATTATATCTATTAGCCTTGAATAGAAACATATTAAATTGGTGACGCATGATCGTCCTTGTCTGAATCCAAATTGCCTTGGATTTAGTACGTTGTTTTTTTCCAAGTATTTTACCCATCTACTTTTGATAATTCTTTCACAAATTTTTGCTATTGTACTTGTTAGAGAGACTGGTCTATAGTTGGTAGGTTCTTCTTTATTTCCTCCTTTATATATAGGTACTATATTTGCTTTTTTCCAATCTTCTGGAACTTTTCCTTCTTTTAAGGAACTGCTTATTATGCTATGTATTTTGTCTGCCAGTTCATTCCTGCATTCTTTCAGAATCCAGTTTGCTATTTCATCTGGCCCATGCGATTTTCTGACATCAAAATTACCCAAGTGTGTCAATATTTCATTCTTTGTTACTTCTATTTCTTCCATAGGGGGACTTTTTCTTTCCACTCAATCTCTTCAGGTTGTATATTTTCCCTTGTAAACACTGATTTAAAATGTTTGCTCATAATTTCTGCCATTTCCATTTCCTCAGTGTATTCAACTCCTCCTTGTCTTAATTTCTCCAAGTCTTGTTTGTTTTTCAGTTTATTGTTTACAAATCTGTAGAATAGTTTTGGTTGATCTTTACACTTTTCTATAACATCTTTTTCATATTTTCTTTTTTCCTCTCTGCACTTTTGTACATATTCATTTCTATAACCAGTATATATTTTCCATTTTTCAGGTCTTCTGTCTTTTTTCCATCTGGTCCAGGCTTTGTCTCTTTTGTCTTTTAACTCCCTACAACTTTTGTTGTACCAGCATTTTACATATTCTTTTTCTTGTTTTTGTCTTGGGACATACTTTTCCACTCCTTTTTTGTAAATTTTTGTCAAAATATTCCATTTCTCTTCCACTGATGTTTCTTCTTTGTATATTTCTTCCCAGTTTTCTTGTTGGAAGAATTCTCTTATTTTATCAAAGTTTGTTTTTTCATACATCATTCTTCCTCTTCTATATTGTTCATTTCTTTTCATATATTTTTCTTCATTAAGTTCCAGTTCAATCAATATGTGGTCACTTTTACCTATTGGTGTTTTATATTCAATCTTGTCCACTATTCTAGGTTCAGATGTAATTATTAAGTCTAGCCTCGATGGTTCTTCTTCATTTCTATACCTAGTGTTCTCTTGTATCCATTGTGTCATTGAATGGTCAGTAATCATCTCAAGTAGAGCATTTCCCCATGAGTCATCACCACTCTTTACTGTCATTTCTTCCCAGCAGATTTCTTTGCAATTAAAGTCGCCCATCATAACTATTCTTCCTCCGTCTTCCATTATTTTAGTTAATGCTATCTTTGTGTCCTCTAACATACTTTTATATTCACTCTCCTCCCATGAGGCTGTTTTCGGAGGCACATAATTGATCACAAATTTTCTGCTCTTCTTATCTCTGTCTTCCACTTCTATCATAATCATCTCTACTGTATTCTTTCCATATATGACACCTTTCACGTTTATATCCTTCTTAGTCAGGAACATAACTCCACCCCCTTGCTTTTTCTCTCTGTTTCTAATCCAATAATTGTATGCATCATGTCCTACACTGTTGGGTGGTAGTGGGCCTTTTAATTTTGTTTCTACAATTCCCATTATGTCCGGTTCTTTTTCTTTCAAATAATCATTCAGCTCATTCAATCCTGTTATTAATCCATCTATATTTGTGTAAGACACTCTTAGTTTTCTGCCACTTCCATTGTGTTCTCTGTTTCCCTTATGTTTTTCTTTTGTATGTCGAACTTCCTTAGTTTCATGTTCACTACTCTCCAATAGAATCTCTCTTTCTCTGACTCCGTTCTGTTCTCGCTTTTTGCCTTGGCTTCCAGTCTTTTCTGCTTTTCTTCCTCTCTTTCCTCTTTATTCATTTCTCTTTTTATCCATATCTTTTTGTATTGTTCACTTGTTGCTAGTTTCCCTGTTTTGGATAAGATATTCTCTGCCGTTGTTTGTGACTTGAATTTAATCTTAATTGGTCTGGTCTTGTCTGTGCTATACTTTCCGAGTCTAAATTTCTCTTCGATTTGTTTCATAATTCCTGGTTCATCTTCCTGAACTGATTCTAGTAATTGGCTTACTTTTTCATTTTCCTCTTTGATTCTTGTGGTTCTATCTGTGTTGTGTTTCTCTTCCATTCCTAATATAATTATACATTTCTTCTTGTCTGCTAAATCCCTTACTATATTCTCCTTTTGTCTCATCACTTTAATAACTGAATCTTCAGTATGTTCTTTCAATTGCTGTTTGACTATGTCAGTGAATGAAACCTTATTTCCTTCTTGGGTTTTCTTCCAATTTTTACTTTCTTTAGCTATCGTTTCTCTGTTTTCTTTACTATTCTTCTTCAATTCCTCATTCTCCACCTTTACCTCTCTTAACTGTCTTTTTAGGTCTTCTATTTCATCAGTTAAGTTTTTATTCGCCTTTTCCAGTTCTTCCAATCTTTCAACCCTTTGTAAAATGGTGTTCATATGACCTAACCTACTCTCCAAGTCCTCGATCACCTTATCGACCTTCTCTTCTAGTCTTGTCAGTCGGGGGGGGGGTGGGGTTTGTTTCCCCCCACCCCACATTAAATCCCTTGAAAATATTCTCACTTTCTGCTATATTGCTCCTATCTATACCTCTAATCTTCACATTCCTATTAGACATGTCGTCATCATCCAACTCGTCTTGGGGTCGTTTGTCTACCTTACGGCGGCCCGTCAGGGCCATTTCCTCCACCTCCTCATTACCTTCCATTTCCCCAGCAATCCCTCCCCCTCTCCTCTTTCCTCACCTTCCCACAACCCCACGAGCAATTTCCCCCCACCCAGCAAATACAAAAAGGCACGTCTCTTTGCGTTGGGATCCACAATCTTCACTTTTCTTCAGAACGTTCTTCAAACCGTCCGTTCGTTGAAAGTGTGTGTGTGTGTGTGTGTGTGCGCACGCGTGTGAATATACCTTGGTAGTGTAGTGCATAACAGTGGTGGATATAGCAAAAAGTCCTTAGAAGGATTTGCATTGACCGTTAGGATGCAGACTCAAACAGCGTGTTTGGTATCGCTGAAATGACTCTGTCAGATCAAAGAATATTTAAAATGGGAAGGTGACTGCATGGGAGCTTCCTCGGAGTGAAGTAACCCCTAGTATATACTCCCACGTGGCAACTATTTCCTCGTGTAATTAGAGTTTAAAGAACATACTGTAGTCACCCCTTTTTATCACAGAAAACTATTCCTATTTTCTCTTTTGGGCAGCGCGGGAATTTTGAAGACAATTTTATTACAGGTTTAGCCAAAATACCTATGTATTTGTTATACTGCGATATGTAGGAAGTAGCTATACTTATGGATTTTACTATTTTTTTCAAGTCTGTTTGTTTGTTTCTTTATTTTACAATCGGGTACAGAGACATAAACATTGCAATGTGTAAAATTGCGAGGGTGACGCGAGAAGCATCTACACAGGCAATAGTTTCTTAATATTACTCTCATCAATTTGCTCCCATGAATTTGTGATAATGGAAATTATAAATTACACTGGCCTACGCTGTTTTCAATGTCTAATTTATAATACCTAATTTTAGGCCAGTTTTTTGCACTGAATAAAAAAAAAATCATGCTCATTTTTATTTTACTCGTTCAGATCAAATTAATGAAATATTAGCACATTAAAAATGTCCTAAATTCAGATCTATTTGTAGATGAATGAAACACATTTAAAATATTAGCCTGATTTATTCACAGAAGGCTTACAAATTATTTTGAATAGATAGCAAGACGAGTGTAATGAACTAAGGAAGCTACTTATGTATGAATAGTCTCTTCAGGGACTTACGTTTGTGCTGAGCAGCCTCCAGTTCCCTTTTCAGGCACCAGCAGTAGTCGGCCAGAAAGTTGACATCCCATCAGCCTTGATAGCGTTCCTCCATAACACTGATATCTTTTTGAAAGCGCTCACCCCGTTCTTCACTAAAATCTCCACAGTTCTCTGGAAAATAGTCCACATGAGACCGGAGGAAGTGCATTTTCACCGACATGCGCACACCAAGTTGGCGGAAATTCTCCTTTAACTCATCAACCACCTTCTGCTACTGGGAATTTCTGTGGTTGCCAAGGAAGTTTGCAATGGCTGACTTAAGGGACAATTACGCAGAGTTCAACATGATTCAGTGCATCATCAAAACTAGTGTCCTTGATGAGTTTCCTTATTTGAGGACCATCAAATATATCTGTCTTAAGTTTCTCCATTCTTTTTCGTTGAAACTTCTGATGTAGGAAAGCAAATCCTCTACCTTCCATGTTCAGTGCCTTCACAAAGTTCTTCATAGGACCGAGTTTGATGCGGAGGGGTGGAAGCAATATCTTGCTCGGATCAACCAGTGGGTGGCACAGAACGTTGTGTGACCCAGGGTTTGATCCTTGTCATGATGGCCACTCTTGTCTGACATAATGCTGGTCATCAGCACAGCTATCCCATAAGCACAGAAAGCATGGATACTTTGTGTAACCACCCTGAAGTACTAGAATGAATCCAACAACTTTAAAATCTCCACGGATCAACCATTTATGTTCCTGGTAGTTCAGAGCAGACAACAAACGAAATCTGGGGTGACGATTCTTCATGTGTGTATATATATGGCTCATTGAATGTTATGGCTAGTTGTGCACTTGTATAAGAGTATATTCCATATACCCTACTATGGATTTATTCTCCTTTGAAAGGAGGTTTATGACTTCACTGTGGGTAGTCATTAACCTTTCAAAGGAGTATAAGTCCATAGTAAGGCATATGGAATATACTCTTATACAAGTGCACAACTAGCCATCACTTTCAATGAGGTATGCATAAAAGAAAATCTACCAATATATGTATATATATATATATGTATATATATATATATATACATATATATATATATATATATATATACATATATATATATATATATATACATACATACATACATATACTCACATACACATGTGAAGATCTGGAGTCCAGAATCCACATTGGGAAAGTGGGTAAACACCAGACTCAATTCGAAGGGTTTATTATGCCCAACGTTTTGATTCCTGTACTGGAGTAATCTTCAGGGGTATGGACTATGGACTACTTAGAAAAGACCACCTGCTCACCCAGGATTGGTGTTTGTGGGAGGAAAAAGAGATGTCTGAAGTAAAAAAGGAAAAGATAGTTGTGTATAAAAGGGAGCTATTGCCACTTAGGGCCTTTTAGGGATTAGGGATTTAGGGATTAGAGTTTATATCATGCCTCAGGAGCCATGAATGGGAAATATATGTGGACATATATTTCATTACCAAGTAAATTGAATAAAATGTTGGGTTACCTTGAATGTAGTTAGTAAGATGTATGATTGTAGACATGGGTAACTTATGGTATATGTGATTGTGTGTGTGTGTGTACCACACAGGGAGGGTTGCTGCCTCTATGCATGTATACAATAGACTATGTATATATGGGTTAGAATAATGTATGAGTCATAGTAAGATGTATAATTGTAGACATAGGTAACTTATGATATATGTCCAGTTGCAGGAGACTTGCAAGCCAACGATGGAGGACTACAAAACTGAAACCTCCTGCTCTCAGAGGTCAGAGGGCGCGTAAACAAGTTGATGACACAAAGTGGAGTCATCACTTTTGTTAATTATATTTTCTTATGTTAGATAAGTGGTTGATATACTATGAGCCTTCTTCACACACAAATAAAGAAACAGGTAGATTGTGTGGAGCTGGGCAAATACTGATAGAATAGGTTATATTGGCATACATGGCACTGGTGTCATGCGGCTATGGTATAAGTTAAGATGCACAGGCATTTTGGGCTCTCTCAGACTCCCATGCTTGCACCCTGTTCACACCTAACTTCATTGTAAGTTATGTAAATTAAATCAGTTGTACAAATAGTTGTACTAGAATCTGGGTGGTAGGACCTGTACTGATTTTGGCTGAGATTTGATACAACTCAAATACAGAGTTTAGTTAGTGACACACACCACTTTTACTAATCTCTCTTCACTCATTCCTTCCGTGTGTCCAAACCATTCTGATACTCTTTCATCAACCCTATCTCTCAACTTCCTTTCCTCTTAACCTCATTTCTCACTCTATCCAGCCATGTAACTCCTACCATACTTCTCAGGCATTTTATCTCAAACTCCTATTAGCATCCATTTCCAAATGTTTTATTTCTCATTACTGCCAATTGAATTGACTTTAATCTAAAAATTGTAGTTTTAAACCTCACATCTTTAGCAGTACTGTCCACTTTATTGATTCCAGTGGCCACTTTTTTTTTATGAATCCTCCCCAGTTATTGATATTCATAGATATTCTGTATAGTAGAGAACATTAACCTAAATAAATCAATCTTTTCCCAAACCCTTCCTTTCCCAAGTTCTCGTTGTTCCATAACTACTTTCCCATCCTTGTGCTAGACCCCTCCCAATATTCAGTCACCATCTACTAAAGTCATCTTCTGGTTGAGATTGCTATGAACTATCTCAACTTCCAAGCATATATAAGACCTAAATCACTGTGCATCTCCTGCCTAACTCCATAAAGCTGGAGTCCTTCAGAAAAGAACATTACAGCACCCTTGGATATCTCAAGGTCTTCTATTTGAAGCTTACTTGCTTTAGCGCTGACCTAATAACCTGAACAAGGTGGTTCTAGTAGTGATAAGTATGGAGTACTCTTACAATGGTTTGCTGAGTAATTATTTTTAGTCTAAAGCCTCTCCCCGAAGGTGTTCCAACCCATTTTCTTTAAGTGCCCCAGTTGCTGTGTATTTTGGTGCATTGAAAGCAATTCTTGCTACTCTATGCTGTCCTACTTTCGGTTTATCTATTTCACTCTCATTCCATGCCATAACATCCATACCATACATTACACTTGGAGGTGCCACACTTTTCCATATCTCTTGTAACAAATCATACTAGTTCTCAACCTTGCTGCACTACCTACCTATTGGTTCCTCATACAGATTTTTTTCATTCTCTGTTTTTCCACATACATCTGTGCTCATTCAGTCTCCATGTAACATCACTCTCCTCCACTGATCTGTTTACTATCATCACTTTGTTTTCTCACTTCTAAACCTAACTCCAAAATATTTTCCCTATTTTCCTACAACATCTAGCATCCTCATAAATCATGCAAGGAAAAAGTGTAATCTGGGTATGGTTAAGGTGAGGTAGTTTGTTTCTGTGGCCAGGCCTTTTTTATGTTGGTATTGTCTGTGCTGGATTGTCATAAAAGTATGGGGCTGATGTCTGGAAGGGTTTGGTGGAATAGGGAGTTCACTGGTCTACCTTAAAGTGTTTATTTCATAATCTTGGAGAGCAAAGGTGCTTTTGTTTGTATTTAGAAATTTAGTCATTTGTGCACAGTGATGTGGGTCATATACTAGGGAGGTAGCCAAAATCAAAAGGCATAATTCCACTCCCATTCACCACACCTCACTCCCTCTCATCTCAGCTCCTCCTGGATGATGGGTCATCCCTGCATCTTGCCCATTGCCTTAGGTCAGAAGCAATGCAGCAAGACACAGCAAAGCTACTTTATTTGATCAGCAACCCCCTTCTACATCCCCTCATGTAGAAACATTGAAGATGGGGAGAAATCCCACTGGGCTGCATCAAAGTATTATTCACACAACTACTCCCTTCCATGCATCTCAGTATCATCCATACACAGTCATTATCGACTCGCCTGTCTTCTCCCTTTCATCCTCTTGCTCAGTGCCTCTTTCACCCCATCCATCCATCTCATCCTTGGCTGCCCACTCATGTTCACTCCATCTACCTTTCCCTTCCACACTTATTCTACTAATCTTTCTTCACTCATTCATCCCATGTGACCAAACCATCCTAATACTTTTTCATCAACCTTATCTTCCATCTTCTGTTTCACCCCCACTCTCCTCCTCATCTCCTCATTTCTCACTCTATCTAACCTTGTTTCTCAGACACTTCATCTCAAACACATTTAAACTCTTCCTCTCTTATGTTCCATGGGTTATATATAGGTTAGGAAAATGAAACTCTTTTCTGAAACCAGCATTTTTAATACAAAGTGGGATAAATGGGCATTTCCTGGGGGGTAATTGGGTAACCCTACCAAACTGTATACAGTATTACTGACTTGGACTTCTTTTTTTCAGATGCTAATCTGCTCATCTGTGTTTCAGTGATGTTTGGTGGGTTGAAGGAACTGATCAAATCACAGCCAGGTTTGATACATGAATTCAAATACAAATGCTAGTCCATGACATGGGGTAATCAAGCATCCTTTGATTTTTTTTTTTAATCTTTAAATGTGTCTGGTATTCTTTTTGATAGTTTGCCAATGATAGATATTCTACATGCTACAAGTTCTATGCCTTATTGCTATTTCTCCCTCTTTTTTTTCTCCATAGATGGTGTGGCATTTCCAGCCTCTTGGTGGGTCCAAGCTGTAGAGGACCTACACAGATGACAATTTGCAAGAGGCTATCAGATGGGCCCATGAAGGAGAACCATGTGTATGGCAAAGCTACTACATATTCTGAACATGACTCTCTGGGATTATCTCAGTGGTGAGTGGAAAACAAGTATAACTGGGTGACAGAGCTTTGTTACCAGCTCAGAATTACTTAGCACATTGAGAAAGATCTGAAATATATTGTGAAAAAAAATTCTGGAGAAAGCTAGTACAGTAGGGGACAGGTCAACTCCATGAACTTCAAGTTAACTCACTGCAACTCTCAAAATCACTGCACATTTTTATCATAACATAATTCAGATTGCCTTGCTTCTGATCCAGGGCTGTGGGTGAGATGCAGAAATTATCTGTCATCTAGGAGCCAAGAAACAGGGAAGGAGGGGGTGGTGAATGAGAGTGGAATGGATGGGAGTGGGTTTATGCCTTTGACTTTGGTGGGAAGAAAAAAAAAAAAAAAAAAAAAAAAAAAAAAATATCAGTAAGTTAGGTTTGGGTTTCGTTTGGTTAGATTTGGTTGGGCTTGGTTAGGGATGGGTTGGGCTTGGTTAAGGATGGGTTTGGTTAGGTTAGGGGTGGGTTTGGTCAGGACTGGGTAATGTTAGGATTATGTTAGGTTAGGGTTGGGTCTGGTGTGGTTAGGTTAGGGTTTGGTTTGATTAGGGTTGAGTTTGGTTAGTGCAGTGAGCTAGCATTGCAGTGAGTTGACATATCACAGGATATCAAGGACAATGTGCTTGGAGATGACTAGATGTGGGCATTCATGAATATGCTGCCCCATAGAACTGCCAAAATATTAGCAGTGACCATACTGCATCTACAGGCATGTATCCACTTGACAGACAAGAGGTTAATGGTAAGATATCAAAGCCAACACCTGGTGCACACTTGGTCAGCACAATGCTTATGGAACTCCTAGAAGAACTCTGAGAAGCTGACCAATGTGGGAAATCAATTCAAGTTTCTTCAGGAAAAGGCAACTCCTTGGAAGACATTACTGCAGGTCTGTCTGGCTTCCAGTCCTATAGAAAGTGAAACCCAAAGTGAAAGCTACCCATCAAGCCAGATGCCCCCCTGACTGTGTCTGAAGCTCAGAAGATGAACTTTATACTACCCTTACAGATGCCAGGAAAGCCAAAAAGTACAGCACAACCTTCAACTGGATCACTTGGGAAGGAATCCTATGTGATTAAAGATATTTAGGAAAGAAGGCACCATGTCATTTTGTAGGTACATAATGATGGAAAGAACTCGTGCTCTCCTCTCTGCTTCCTTTAAGTCTTGGTCACACATTCAAGATTGTTATCAAATATTGTGAATTTGAAAAGCTGAAAGACTACTTCACTTACAGTATTCTAGACTTCCCTAAAGAGAATTCAACAATGTGTTTAATAATAATTTCTCTTAGTTTAACATTCAGTTTCTCAGTGTGTAATGTAAAGGTGATTTGACATTTGGAGATAAAAAAAAAAAAAATTGTAACTTATGTTGTTTCTCCTGAAACAAAACCATTTAAGTCATGTAAGTGTGACTGGCTTTAAGGAACCACAAAATTGTGACTTCTTTAGTAAGGACAGTGATGCAATTGTTAAACAACTTCCAAAACCTTTGTGAAAAACAGGATGTGTTTCAACAAGGGTGACTGGGGATTTGGCCATGCACTATAAATGTGAGGTATGAAGTGTACAAATTAATGTTACTTTTTGCAAGTGAACATATTTCTATACTTACGCCAGCAACATTTATCATCAAAAGTCCTACTTATGTTATCAATGGTGCACTTGTTCTTTTGATAATTGGTTTATTTAAGGTGAAAAATGAAGAGGGTGTCCATTTACCCCAAAGCCAAATAGGACTCCATCTTCTTTGGATTGTATTATCTTGTGTAATTTGTTTATAAATATGGCAGTGCCTTCAAAAGGTAGCATAAATAGAGCTTCAAAATCATTCCTCACTTTTTTCATTAACCCACTGGTAATTTTGTATATATATATAAACAATTACCCCATTGCAGGGTATGTAACTAAAAGTTGATATGATGAAGAATTAAAGGTTTAGCATACATGATCCTTCAAATCTCCAAAGTCCAGGGTTAACTCTTACTAGATAGTTTCATTTAGTTATGTGGCATTCCTTTAGTAGTGATGGAATTATGTTGGTGCCACACTATGCTGCAGCACCAGATGTGGTCAGATTAGGCCAGACTGTTTTTGTTTCACTGGGTTACAGGTACCATGGCCCCCAACACATTTATACAAAGCTTTTAGGAGGCCAAACTGTCAAGTCGGAGGAAATAAAAACCCCATTATTTCCTTGTTAACTTTTTCAGTTTTGTTTTATTCATACCTTCTCACTGGCCAGGCTGTTGAGCACAGAAGCTACTATATGTACCAAGTTTTGCATGTTTTGTACAAACAGTAGGCCCAGAGTGATTTTTTTACTTTGATCATTATATCAGTGCTAGTCAGAATTTGGTGGAAAAAAAAAAAAAAAAAAAAAAAGAAGGAATTTCGCCGGCTTTTATTTGAATTTGATTTCAGGATTTCCAATGTTGGCAGGCCTGTAACCCAATGAACAGAAAAAGTCTGGCCTTGTGGGAAAGTTCAATTAGCTTAATGATATCACCTGGCAATAGCCAGAACTTTATGTAATGACCACTACCTCTCCCTAGTTAAAATACTATCATAACCTTTTGAGTCTATTTACTCATAAGGGAGACTGCTGTAGTCAACAAGCCACAACAGTGGCATGGGACAGTGTGGCATTGGCGTTAGGTGTCTCTTGCAATTCTTACTCTTAAACTGGAAGGTAGCACCATGAGAAAGAATGGAAATCATGCAGGGGTGTTGTAGAGACAATCTTTTGGCATCCCTATGAACCAAAAACAGGGTTCTCAAAGGTGTTGGTTGCAGGCTGGTACAGAGGATTACCTGCCTGGAAAAAAAAAAGATAATGGATAGATCTGTATAAGAATTCATTATTCCAGGTTATCAACCACAGTCATCAGTTGGGCCCATTAGATAAGGTGAGGTTAAAGCAATGTAGAATGAAATGCTCTGTGTCTTTATGTGGCTGTTGTATCTAGGGCAGTTAAAGTGTTGTTGAGTGAACTTTGTTGTTACTGTTATCATGCGAGATGATGACCTAAACAAAGGTGTGCCAGTGTAGTTTTTAGGAGTGACTGCTTAGTTGGGCTGATGTCTTAGGAGTCAGGTGAAGTAAAGAACTTGGAGGTCTCTTGTGGAGTGCTTGTTGCAACTCATCAAATCAAAATATTTGTTGCATATAGTTTCAAAGGCTGGAAACCTGGAGCCCTACAGCAGCTGATATTGGTCCTTGATCCTTCCTATATATATCTCTGAAAAGAAACACTGAACTGTTGCCCGTGTTGTAGCGTCTTATTAGTGTAAGACAGTTTGTCACCATCTTATATCAATAGGATGAGTGGAGCAGTTGCTGACTGTCTCCTGTGTGAAAAGGTGGAATGAATGCAATTGAAAATTTGTACAAATTGTGGTCCTAGTCTTCAGACTGTCAGCCCCTCAGAGCTGCAATTCCAAGTGGAGATGGGGTTTCAATAGATTTGATACATGTACATGAAACACTACCATCCAAACCTAAAGCTGGGTCCACACTTGTTGCATTTCCATGTATTGTATCATCTTTGCGTACCACCTAGTGGTATGATATGGTGCAACAGGGTATTGTACTCACTTGTTGCATATCCATATACAGCAGGCAGATACACAACAAGTGGGTACAATACCCTCTTGCACTGTATCATATCACTTGGTGGTATGCAAAGATGATACGATACGTGGAAATGCAACAAATGTGGACCTGGCTTTACATGGGCTGTGGCCAAGTCAAAACATAAATCTCCTTCATACACAGTTATTACCCATTTATGTCTCCCTTCTCAGCTTTGGTATGTAAGTAATAATCTATTATTTAGCAGGGATGGACCAATGATGGGTACCTGCTTGTGCTGGTCCCACAAGATGGACAGTGGAGCTGCCCATTCTCAAAACCCATCAACATCCTTGGGAGGTGCAACCCTGAGGGACTGACACAATGTCTCAGGAACTAACCTATAATCTCTTCTCAACTTCAGATTTATTTCTTGCACCTTTTCATACTTGGAGAGCTGACTAATTTCAGCTGGTGACCTAGAAAGTTCCACATATAGGATCTGAGGACCATTATCATCTGTTATAAGGCTTTGGGTTTACAATTGGAGAAATTCAAGGGAACAATTTGTTGCAGCTATGAAAAACAGTGTTCTTGTCTCCAACTGGAACCAGTAGTGTTTTTCTGATTTGTATATTATGTTTACTTACTGTACTCCATTTGGCTTTGTTCCTTTCTTCTTCAAATTTTGCAAACTCCCTTTTGTCATGAATTGTTGTAAGGATCTTCCAGATGATGAGCGTCAAGAGGCCAATGGCTACAATAGCACCAATCACACCGAATACTATGCCTGAAGAGAAGAAAATCATCAGTCCAGAGGTGGTGGGAAATGCATATAAAATGAATGGTGTAGGGAAAGACAAGATACAGAGTGACAGGGAAGAAGAAAGATTCATAGTAATTTCTTAGATGAAGTACTCACCGGCCAAGAAGACAACCTCTGGACAGTTTGGTTCACTCTTGGCAAATATCTCGTATGACTCTGTGGCAGCATTGTAAAAGTAGGTATACTGGTACTCGCAGTAGGAGTCTTCATGGACATATGTGCACAGACTAGCACCTCTGTCAATCTCCTCTGTGTGAGAAGTGGTAACAATTGATGGTTTATTCATTCAGGTACATAATTCCTTTAATAGGATGATAAATTTATAGCTTCATTACAATGACCCTGTATAGATTCTGTAGTGACAAACCCTACATACATTTGTTCAACTGAGGGGCAAACCTTAAGCTAATAGAGAATTCTGCATAGAACAGTACAAAAAAAAAAAAAAAAAAAAAAAAAAAAAAAAAAAAAAAACATACAGATGTGTGACTTATAACATCCTGGGAGGGGGGGAATTACAGAAACTGTAATGAACTTAGAGCAAAGTATGTGACTTGAAATTATGAGAGAGGATCTGCAAGTATTCCCTTCCTGTAAAGTTAGGCACGGAGACATACTGACCTTGTAAAGATTCGGTGGGAATGGGGCGGATGGTGCACTTTCTACATTCAGCTTCATCAAGTTTCCCAATATCATAAAGAAGACATAGGACACAGTCCTGGTACTCTGCACATTTGGTCTTTGGACATGTCTGGAGGTTGTGCCATTAGTATATTGGCAAATTGGAAAAAGAGAGTAGAAGTGAACAGTGAGGCCTTTGAAAAAAGTAGAGATGAAAATAAGGGGGGGTCCGAGTAGTTAGTACTGCCATGATTTATAGCATTACAGTAGTGTTGAAATGTGTGTTACAGTTAAGGGTACCAGACACATTCATTGTACACTTAACTGTACAGTAAGCAGCAGTGGTATTATCAATGGTAAAGGTTGTGTTAATTGTATTGTTAACATGACTGGTCCTATTAACAGTATGGATAAGGATACCAGTGAATTGTGATATATTAGTTTTCATTAGATAATATAATTTGTTCCCTTGTTTACATTTTGTGGTTTCTTAATGCCTTTGTAGAATCTGATTCTGTCCTGCAAAGGTTCTGTGTTTGCTTTGATCATATGATTGATCATTATCACTTGTTTGTGGAGCCAAGAAGGCTGCCACTCTAATAAAACCTTTAAGTTTGTAAACATAATTTTACTACATTAATAGTACCATTAACTGTATCAATCAGGGTACAGCATGGTCTTCTTGTCATTGATCTTACTTTAAACTGCTGTATACCCTTCTTGTCCACCAGTTTCTATCTATATACCAAGGACTTCTCCCCCATTACCAGGGAGGTAGCCAAGTCAAAAGGCACATATCCACTCCCACTCATTTCACTCTCATCCACTACACTTTCCTCCCTCTCATCTTAGCTCCTCATGGATGGTGGGTCATCCCTGTATCCTGCCCACTCTCCTGGGTCAGAAGCAGTACAGCAAGTCAGAGCACATCCACAGCAAGGTTACTTCACTTAACTGGCTACCAATCTCCTTACCTCTCCTGGGGAGAAATCCCTTCGGGCTGCATCAAAGTATCATACACAACCACGCACTAAACCCTTGCCTCATCCCCCACCCCTCCCTTCCTTGCATCACAGTGCCATCTGTACACAACCATTCTCCATTCACTCCTTTACCCTGCCTTCTCCTTTCCTTGCTCAACAGACATTCCACTCTTGCTCAACACCCCTTTCACCCCATCCATCCATCTTATTCTCAAGTTCACTCCATCCACCTCTGCCTTCCACACCTATTTTACTAATCTTTCTTCACTCATTCTTTCCTCTTTGCATCCATCTGTCCTCCAGTTAATGGTGCCTAAAATCACTGTGACCTTAGGGCAGTAGTTCTTAACCTGGGGTACCTACCCTCAAGGGGTACGAAACCTTGAACCTGGGGGTATGAGACATGATAGCCAGTGCATGGTACTGTATATTTACAATGAGAAAGCAAAGCAAGATTTGTATCACTAATCCCTTTCATGTGTTTGCATTGTAATTGTATTGGATGGGGGTATGAGAAAATTTTCTGAGATATCAAGGGGGTACTAAGGGCACTGAAGTTGGTAAAGAACAAATGCCTTAGAGTTACTAGTAGCCTTTCAGATGTGTTTATACTTACAGGACATTCTTCACAGAACTTTCCAGTGTATGGGACATTGTCCACTTCCAAACACTGACACCGGCCACAGGCACAGGTACCATGTCCTGAACAGACCTCGCTGCCACCTGATGTAAAATAGGTAGGCATAAAAAAGGTGACACAAATGAGTTACAAGTTTGTGCCTATGCAGTTGAGCACTAAAGTAAGATGTTTTGTACACATCAAGATATTAATCTGTCTCTTCCTAGGTTGAAAGCCTCTTTCATCTAGTATGTTCTCTGAGATAACATAGTTTCTTTCTTGAGTGACTCATGGACTAATCTGGTGGCTCTTGCCAGTTACTGGGGAGCCTTGGGTCTCCTGCATGATAGATATGGGGCAACAGATTGATTGAGCTCAATGGTTTAATTAAACCTGGGCTACTGTGAATGTAAGGCTAATATAAAAATTAAAAAAAACGTTTACTACAAAGGATTTTGCAGATGCTTTATTCCGGCTCAACAAAACTCTTGTAATCATCCAAATGTGAAAGATTTGCCAAGGTGGAAAAAAGAAGTGAAATGTATGAAGACAAGAAAAATAAACATCTTGCATGACTCCATATGATGACCCCTTGGCTAGTACAAATCATATGTGATCACATATCTCCATTCTTTTTTACAGTAAAGTTTGAATTGTAAATTATTTTCTACATGCATGTTCTGTATAGCAAAAGGGCCTTTCCCCCTTCTAAGTGGGTGGCTGAGTCAAAGGAGACACCCACCACTCATCCCACATCTATAAAAAATGTCAGTCTATACCTTTTACCTTTTCCTCTTTACCTGACTTGCCCTCTCAAGCTTCACTTTCTTCCAATACATCATTTTAAGCTTTTCAAAATTCTCTGGCAAACACCTGTTCTCCTTTGTCTCCCTCACCTTGCACTTTGCTTCTATTCTTTTCTGTATATTTAACCCAATTCTAAACAATCAATCTGTTTCCCCAGACCCATGACCCCCCCCCTGTTGGACAGTAAGATGCGCCTGTTGTCACTCACCATCTGCAATGCAGATGTCATCTGCGGGGCAATTACAGAATTGCCCTTGCCAGCCTTGATTGCACCTGCAAGAGTTGCACTCACACTCGCCATTGTTTGAGCACAACTTCCCTTGGTTGCGACACTTCCTGCGGTTGCACTCACAGTGAGTACCCCAGATGTCCTGTGAGACCCAGCCAGGGATCATGATGAAAAGAAGAATCTTTATACAATGGTCACATTTCCCTTGCGCACAGTTGCCAGCATTTGTAAGTGGTTTGTGTGCTAGGACAGAGACTGTGTTTATTTACATCATAATAATATTTTGATAAGATTTTTAGCCCCTCACAAAGATTAATGGTCCATAATGTTGCTTAAATAGTCACCATGGAAATTTTACAGATCTAATTTTGACTCACAAAATGGATGTCTTTTACTCATCGCAAGCTAATTGTAGTTTCTGGATTTGGCCAAGGATTTGGATTTTTGTAATGCTACTGACCTCATACATTGTTGAGGGTTGCCTGCAACTACACTGGCCACACTGACAAACACCCTTGCCAGAGCACAGCTGTGTATCGTTTCCTTTTCTACATAGATTCTCATGTCTGTGCAAATAGAAAAATTGAACAAGTAATATTTACAGGTGAGAAGTTTATCATAGAAATAATAAATGTGTGTCCAGGAACATTGAGAACAAGACCCAAACCCTAATATACTCCTCAGCTGTGGAAATGCTGTTCACTCATTTCCAAGACCTATTAAGATGTCATGCCCTGAAATACGAAAGATGGGGATAGGAATAGGGATGATGTTAATGTAGTTTCAAGACTTGCATATTTACTCAAAACTGTGGCAGTGTCTCCTGCAAAGTATTCATACCACTGTTGAAAAAAAATATGACATTTTTGAGGTGCTATGTGGCATTTGCACTGAGGAAAGCCTGAAAAACTCGTTAATCCTTCATCACAGAGATGTCCCTTCAACTGAAGGAAATTGTCTGGATTTAGTCAAAACATAAAATAAAAAGGACATGACTATACGAGATAGGTCATAACTTCTTCATTATAACATTGCTGCAGGTAAATAAAACCACCTGATATCAGCCAAAAAATAATTAGGGGCTCGGGTTCTGAATAGCGACTGTAATAACAGCGACTGTCAATAGAGCGACTTCACAACTGCGACTCTTTTAAAACAGCGACTATCACAACAGCGACCACATAATAGCGATTGTATTATAAGAGCGATTGTCATAACAGCGACATAATCGCATCTACTGCATGAAACTGCTCAGTAATAAAAAATTGAAACCTAAAGGGAATCGAAAACAACATTTTATTTGGACTAGCTATAAAAGTCACATTATTTAAAAAGAAAAAGGCTAGTCAAGCCAAACAACAGAAAGTCATATAGTCAGCTGGAGGGACCACGGGGGAAGGTCTCGAGCAAGGGAGGGGTGGGGTAGGTAAGGGGTGGGGGAAGAACACCAACCCACGGAGGGAGGAAGGATTGGATTTGCCCCAACTTGCGTCCTTTTTGTCCTGCTGTTTTGTCAGATCCTTGATGGTCCTGCTAGAATGTCCCACTACTTGAATATTACTCAGCTCAAGTGTCTGGGTGAGGAGGGAGGTGATGTTGCTGGTTGGTACGATTAGTCTTCTTGTTGGTTCCTTTTGTTGTTGCCAACCTTCCATTATTTTAATTAAGTAATATTCAAGTAGTGGGGCATTCTGTGAGAACCAATGTCAGTGTTCTTGATAAAGCTCTAATGAGCGAAACGTTGTACTACCAATATAGGCTTCGACCTCACATGGTGTTGTTCTTCACATTCTTGTCGGCTTTTGCCATTTGTATTCAAGTCTTAACAATCCAAACATTACTATGACCGACAACCGAGCAACCGACCAGTAAATTCACTTCAGTGAACTTATCTCACAAAGTGAACATAAACATGTAAACACGAACAAATAAACATGAGCGATAGAAACATAAGTCTGCGACCTTTTGAGCATATTTCATTCTGAACCTATCTCACAAAGTAAACACAACTGAATGCGTAAATACAAACATGAAAACACAAACAATTGAAACATAAGTCTGCGACTATTCTGACCGGTTGATAGTAAAGTCGCTATTGTTACTGTTGCTGTTATAATGCGGTCGCCATTATGACAGTCGCTGTTTTGAAAGTCGCTCACCTGATTACGTCGCCCATATGAAGCCGCTATTATGACTGTCGCTGTTTTGACAGTTGCTATCTGGCCCGGATCCCATAATTAGGAATTAGCCAGAATAAATTCATTTAACATTTGAGTAAAATCAGTACAGGGCTGCCAGTAAAGCAAAAAAGAAGGATAGAAACATACAAAGTATTGCAGGGGAGGGAAGGATGTTGTTGGTCATTGTACACTGAATGCAAGAGTGGTAATACCCAAGTGAGAGTGTACAGGATAAAGAGTAAGGAGATAGCTTTTTGAGACACGGATGTAGGATGGTGCTGTAATTTTCTTTTCTTTTATTTTGAGTTGGATTCATAAAAGAGCTCCAGTCAAAACAAAGAAGTGTGGAAGTTTTGGAAAGATAGGATAGGTTTTACGAATGTATGCAGGTGCATCCACCTAAGCTATCTTCTTAGTTACATTTTCACCAAACTTACTCCTGAGTAGCGTGGGTGTTCTCAGAGTTGCATTGACAGTTCTTGCCATATGAACCTGGGTTACAGGCACACACGCCACACTGGAGTGTGCCTGCATCACTGCACATGTCTGAATTATCTATCCGTTCCTGCAAGAGAAGGAGTCCCATGAATAATATCATTAGTTCCTTTATCATATAAGCTGACTTATATTCTTAGAAATGTATGCAATAAAAGATGAGTATCTCCTGTTGTACACCTGTAATGCCTCACCTTGCCTCCTTCCTTCTCGCACTCACAGTCGCATTCGATATTCAGGTCTATCCGAACCCTATCCAGGCCAGTTGTGATCTCAAAGAAGCTCTCCTTGTCCTCCTCCAGGCATTGGTCAGCCTGTGTGGTAGGTTGTGGTCAGTAAACATTCTGTGATTGGGACTGACATTGCATGAACTTGGAGATGTAGAAACCTAAAATAACAGCTGTCCTCTAGTCAAATGATTTTATTTTGGTCTCATGGGGATGTACAATCTATCTATCCATCCATATATATACATATATATCTCTATCTATATCCCAATAAACTTCTTCTCCTCTTTATGGGAGGTAGCCAGCCAAGGTTTGCACCCATCCATCACCCATTTCCCTTCCATCTTAGTATATTGTGGATAATGGGTCATCCCCTGTTCCCTGCCCACTGCCCAGGTCAGAGGCAGTGCAGCAAGACATAGCACATCCACACTAGGACCAGACGCTTCACTAATATGGCAACCCTCCTTCTTTGTCCCCTCGTGCAAAAATAGAGATGACAAAGGAAAAACACTCCAAGTTACATCAATTCATATTCCATTCACAACCATTCTCCACTCACACCTATCTCTTATCTTCTTCCTTCCCTGCTCAACAGACATTTGCCTTTTACTCAAAGCCCCCTGCACCCCATCCATCCATCTTATTCTTGGTCTTCTCCATAAGTTTACTTCATCCACCTCTGCCTTTCACACTCCTTTTGCTAGTCTTTCCTCATTCATTCTTTCTTTGTGCCCAATATTCTCCCATCAACTGTATCTGCCAGGTTCCTTTCCAGCCCCACTCTTTTCTTCACCACCTCATTTCTTACTCTATCCATTTAAAAAACATTTAAGTTTTTTTCTACATAAATACATACATACACCAATGGGTTTTTTCCCCTTACAAGGGAGGTAGCCAAAAAACAAAGGCATAAAATTCACTCCCACACATTCCCTCCCCATATACTCCACTCCCACCCACCTCTTCCCTCCCTCTTATCTTGACTCCTGGATGATGGGTCATCTCTACATCTTGCCCACTGCCCTGAGTCAGGGGCAATGTAGCAAGACACAGCACATCCACAGCAAAGCCACTTCATTTAATTGGCAACTCCTCCTCTCTGTCCTCTCATGCAGAAAAAGTGAAGACAGGGAGGAATCCCTTCAGGTTGAATCTAAAATATTATTCAAACATACTCCCTCCCCCCATCCCCCACGCACTCTTTTCCATGCATCTCAACATCATCCATACACAACCATTCTCCACTCACCCCTATTTTCTGTCTTCTCCCTTCCTTCCTCAACAGATAATTCCCTCTTTCCCAATACCCCTTTTACTCCATCCATCCATCTCATCCTTGGTTGCTCCTTCATGTTCACTCCTTCACCTCTACCTTCCACACCCCTTTTACTTATCTTTCTTCACTCATTCTTTCTGTGTGTCCAAACCATCCCAATACTTTTTCATCAACCCTGTCTCCCAACACCCTTTCCACCTCCACTCTCCTCATTTCTCACTATCCAGCCTAGTAACCCCTACCATACTTCTCAGGCACTTCATCTCAAACACATTTAAACTCTTAAGTTATGTTCCATGTTTCTGTCCCATACAGTGCTGTCAGCACAATCACTCCTTCATACAATCTCCTCTTAGCATCCATTCCCAAATATTTATTTCTCATTACACTTTTCAATCTCCCAAGGCATTTACTTGCTTCTCTCAATCTACATTCTACTTCCACCTCCACTCCTCCCTTTCCTGCCACAGTCAAACCCAAGTATCTAAAGCTATCCACTTCCTCCAGTCTCCCTTAATTTTCTTTCTACCTTCCTTAAATTCCAAATCTGTGCTCCATACAGATTCACAGGCACAATCACCCCTTCATACAGTCTTCTCTTTGCATTCATCCACAGGTACCTATTTCTCATGACACTTTTTATTCCCCCAAGATATCTACTTACTTCCCTCACTCTGGAGTGTACCTCCACTTCTATTCCTCAATTCCCAGCTACATGTGATCCTAAATATCTAAAACCATCCAATTTCTCTAACTTCACTCCTTTAAGACTTACATACATACATATACCAAGGCTTTTTCCCCCTTACAAGGGAGGTAGCCAAAAAGAAAAAGGCATAAAACCATTCCCACCCATTCCATCCCTAAATACATTTCACCCCCCTTCACCCTCCCTCTTATCTTAGCACCTCCTGGATGATGGGTCATCCCTGCACCTTGTCCACTGCCCTGGGTCAGAGGCAGTGTCGCAAGACATAGCACATCCACAGCAAGGCCACTTCATTTAATCGGCGACCCCCCTCTCTGTCCTCCCATGCAAAAAAGGAGAAGACGGGGAGAAATCCCTTCGGGCGGCGTCAAATTTTTCTATCACATACTTCCTCACCCCATATCCCCCACCCATTCCACCTCATGCATCACAGCATCATCCATATACAACCATTCTCCATTCACCCCTGTCTTCTGTCCTCTCCCGTCCTTCCTCAACAGACATTCCCCTCTTCCCCAAAGCCCCCTTCACCCCATCCATCCATCTCATCCTAGGTTGCCCCCTCATGTTCACTCCCTCCACATCTGCCTTCCATACCTCTTTTACTAGTCTTTCTTCACTCATTCTTTCCATGTGTCCAAACCATCCTAATACTCTTTCATCAACCCTATCTCCCAACTCCCTTACCACCCCTGTTCTCCTCCTTACCTCCTCATTTCTCACTCTATCTAGCCTAGTAACCCCCATCATACTTCTCAGACACCTCATCTCAAACACATTCAAACTTCTTTAAGACTTACCTCCAGCTAACTGCCACTGTCAATTGATTAATCTGTTCATCAACTCACCGTTATCTCAACAAGGAACTCAACTTCATCACCTTCTCTCAGTCCATCACACATGCTGATCTGCTTGGGAGGACCGCCGTCCAAGCATGATGAAAACATTCGAACTGAGGCAATGGATTCCGACGAATGGGACAGGGTTGATAGCTTGATGGTTGAAGTGATCTTCTGAAGAAGGTTGGATAAATTCAACTCAGTACAGGATAACACTATGACCATTGCATGTGAATGTATATTAATATACAATTGTTTATATATACTCTTTTTTGCACCCACTATCAATATTTATCTATATACCAAGGACTTTTTTCCCCATTACCAGGGAGGTAGCCAAGGCTATGACAAAAGTGAAGAAACACAATTAGATTCTCCTACTGTTAACACGTAAATGCCGAGATCTTTTGTTGCTATATTGTCTTCCAAAAAGTGGGCAGTAAATTCAATAGGTAATAAGCTGCATTTTTACAGAGTGAAGGTATGAGTGTGAGGTATACCTTGTTCCCCCTGTTGAAGCAGATTGTAAAAATGTACTATGGAAATTAGAAAAAATGTGTACATGGCCTTTATGATGCAGCTGGGAAGTGGTATCTAACAGTAAAGAGTCTTGTTGGAGATGGGCTGTATTCATGTAAAAACTGACCCTGCAGTATTTTATTGGTATTAGAAAGAGGAATTATGTAGCATCTTCTTGATGCATGTAGACGACTTCCTGCGGGGAGGGACAATAGTCTGAAGAAATGATCATTAGCAAAATTAGGAAACAAATTAAGATCAATGAGCAGAGCAGTGCTACTTTCAAATATATTGGACTTGATATTGTACAGAATGAACATGGTGTCACAATTCACCAAAATGAATATTGTAAATCTCGAAAACCCATAAATACAGGTGCTATGAGAGGACTAAATATGAACATGCAGTGTGAAAAAAAAGAGTTTTGGGAGTCTGGTAGGCCAACTAGGGTGGTTAAGTGGTAATTCAAGACCTGCTTTATCATATGATGTTTTAGAATTTAGCTGTAAAGTAAATAACCCAAAAGGAGAAGATCTGACTTAAGCAAATAAATGTTTAATCCCTTTGATATGATGACGCCTATGCAGGCATCATGAGGAGCAAGTGGGTATATGACGATGCCGATGTTGGTATCTTGATTATATTTATTTTGTAGTTGTAGCTATGGTTTGGGTCTTTTAATGTGTGTGGATGTGGTACAGACAAGAGTAAAAGGGAAGAAATAGGCAGAATGTTTGTGAGAAGAAAGATAGATATGTTGGCTTGGAGTGAAACTAAGCTGAAAGGAAGGGGCGAGTGTGAGTTTGGGAATGTAGTTGGTAGGATCTCAGGAGTGAAGAGAGGACAAGGGAGAGAAGGGGTGGCTATACTTTTAAGTGGAGTGGATGAAGGTGAAACTGGGAAGGGAAATATGGGTTTTTATAAGTGCATATGGGCCTGGTTGTGAGAAGATTGTACAGGAAAAGGAGGCATTTTGGATACACTTAAATGAGTGCATAGAGGATTTAGGGAGAAATGTCAATGTAGTGGTATTGGGAGACCTTAATACTAAGCTAGGAAATGAACCAATAGACAGAGTGGTTGGTGTTGGTAAGTGTGGAGTTCTAGGAAAAAATCATAGTGGAGAGTTGATGGTGGAGAAGTGTCTAGAAAGAGAGTTGATCATAGCAAATATAGTGTTCAGGAGGAAAGTCAAGCATAAGTGCACATAGGAGAGGGTAGTAGATAGAGCATTAATGGACTATACAGAGGTAACCAGGAGTATAGTAGAGAGAGTTAAGGATGTACATATTCTAAGGGGAGAGAGTGGTGGAATATCAGATAATTTTTGGTGGAAAGTAAATTGAGATTGGAGGATAGATGGAGAAAGAGGAAAAGAACAGAAGTAGGAAGGTGATTAAAAGGAATTGCTTAAATGAGAAAGAAAAGGAGAAGGAGTACAAGAAGAAGCTGAGAGAGGAGTGGGAGAGAGTGAAGGATAAAGTAGAAATAGGAGTGGAGGAGGAATGGAGATGGTTCAAGGAGGGAGTCACAAGGTGTGCAAAGATGGAGTGTGGAACAAGGAGGATGGGAGGAAATAGAAGGAAGGATAGTGAGTGGTGGGATGATGAAACAAAGAAGTTCGTAGAAGAGAAGAAGTGAGCTTTCACATGTTGGTTACAAAATAGGACAAAAGAATCATATGAGAGGTACAAAGAAAAGAGAAGTAAAGCATACGATAAAGGAGGCAAAGGGGAGAGCAGATGTGAAATGGGGTAAGAGTATGACAAAAATGTTTGAAAATAATAAAAAAATGTTTTGGAAAGAAACTAAGAGAGGAAGAGGAGGCAAATCAAGTAGAGAAGAAAAGGTAAAAAGTGCAGATGGAGAGGTGATAATGGAAGAGAAGGTAGTAAGAGGAAGATGGGCATAGTATTTTTGGGAGTTGCTTAAATGTGAAGGAGGATACGAAGGGAAAGGTAGTTGCAGTGGGAAATGCTAAGAAAATGACTGATGAGTGAGGAAAATGGAGAAGGAAGGATGAGGTGAGGGTAGTTGTTAAGATTATGAGAGCAGGTGAGGCACCTGGGTTGGATGGGTGTTATGCAGAATGTCTAAAAAAGGGAGGTGCAGTGATGATGGGTTGCCTGGTGGGGTTGTTTGATGTTTGTTCGGGAGAGGGTAGAGTGCCGGAGGACTGGAGGACTGCCTGTATGGTTCAATTTTGCAGGGGGGGGGGGATGGGTGAGTGTGGTGGCTTTGGAGGGATTGGTTTGTTGAGTGTGGTTGGGAGCGCATATGGAAAGGTCTTGATTTGGAGGATTAGGAGAAATACAGAGGGAGTAATTGGTGAGGAACAGTGTGGGTTTGGGACAGGTGGGGGTTGCGTGGATCAGATTTCTGTGGTGGGACGGATATTTGAGAGGGCTGTGGGAAAGGGTGGGGATGTTTTTTGGGCTTTTATGGATTTGGAAAAGGCTTGTGACAGGGTGGATGGGGGGGCACTGTGGGAGGTATTGCAGATATATGGGATAGAAGGAGAGCTTTTGAGAGCAGTCAAGGGTTTTTACGAGAGTAGTGGAGCTTGTGTTGGAGTCAGAAGTGGAGGGAGGGAGTGGTTTGGGGTAGGGGTGGGACTTTGTCAGGGGTGTGTTGTGTTGCCTTGGCTGTCCAATTTGTGCATAGATGGAGTAGTGCAAGAGGTAAATACAAGAGTAGTGAATCAGGGATTGGAGATGGTTAAAGAAGATGGAGAAGGGTGGGAGATGAGCCAGTTGTTGTTTGCTGATGACACTGCCCTTGTAGCAGGATCAGAGGAGGGATTGAGGAAGTTGATGACAGAGTTTGGGAAGGTGTGCAAAAGAAGGAAGTTGAAGATAAATGTGGGTAAAAGTAAGGTGATGAGATGCACAAGGGGAGAAAGTGGCAGCAGACTGGAAGTGAATATTAAGGGTGAGAGATTGGAGGAAGTAGATAGTTTTAGATACTTGGGGGCGAATGTGGTGGGAAAGGGAGGAGTGGAGGTGGATGTTGAATGTAGATTGAGAGAAGCAAGCCTTGGGGGATTGAAAAATGTAATGAGAAATAGACATTTGGAAATAGATGCTAAGAGGAGATTGTATGAAGGAGTGATTGTGCCAACAGCGCTGTATGGGGCAGAAACATGGAACATAAAAGAGGAAGAGAGGAAGTTTGAATGTGTATGAGATAAGGTGTCTGAGAAGTATGATAGGGGTTACTAGGCTGGATAGACTGAGAAATGAGGTGAGGAGAAGAATGGGGGTGGAAGGGGAGTTGGGAGAAAGGGTTGATGAAAGAGTATTGGGATGATTTGAACACATGGAAAGAATGGGAGAAAAAAAAATAGTAAAAGAGGTGTGAAAGGCAGAGGTAGAAGAAATGAACATGAGGGGGCAACCAAGGATGAGATGGATGGATGGGCTAAAAGGGACATTGGGAAAGAGGGGAATATTTGTTGAGGAAGGAAGGGAAAAGACAGAAGATAGGGGTGAATGGAGAATGGTTGTGTATGGATGATGCTCTGGTGCATGGAAGGGAGTGGGGGGGATGGGGTGAGGGAGTATGTGTGAATGATATTTTGGTGCAGCCTGAAGGGATTTCTCTCCGTCTTCTCTTTTTCTGCATGAAGGGGATGGAGAGGGGGGTTGTCAATTAAATGAAGTGGCCTTGCTGTAGATGTGCTGTGTCTTCTACACTGTTTCTGACCCAGGGCAGTGGGGAAGATGCAGGGATGACCTGTCATCCAGGAGGAGTCAAGATAAGAGGGAAGGAGGGGGATGAATGGGAGTGGAGTATGTTGGGATGGAATGGGGGAAATAGCCATTGGTATATGTATGTATATAGACCTAACTTCAGCATTGAGCAGAATGATCCCCTGATTCAAGAAATTGACAGGGCATCCCAATACAAAAACTTTGTGATCATGGGGGATTTTCACTACAGAAACATTGACTGGGAAATTTTATTAGATCAGGAAGTGCAATTGTTTTTAGATGTGGTACAAATGATTACTAATTCTATAAGGGGAGAGAATACTCTGGACTTATTATTAACTAAAAATAAGAATCTAAGAAAATATGTAAAAGTGTCCTTTAAAAAAAAGTCTAGGCTCTGGTAACCAAGAAATAAGATTTAATATTACATGGGAAGAATTAAATAGCACAAATGATATTCTTGTACCTGACTTCAGGAGAGCCAATTTTGATAAGATGAGAAAATATCTAGGACAACTGGTCACTTATGAGACCAACCTAGGGGGACTATGACAGGGTAAGATACACGGTCATCTGGTACGTCATTAGCACAGTCAGATATTGGGTCATAGAGGGCAATATGTGTGCCACTCACAAGTGTGTGGTCACTCACAAGTGTGTGGTCAACAGCATGTTCAGCGATCTGGATGAAATGTACAGCAACTTAATAGCTTTGATCTTGAATGCACAAAATAAATTTATTCCCTTCAAAACAATAAAGTCCAATACTAATATTCCCAAATGGATGACGGATAGGCTGAAAATTGAAATCAGAATAAAAAGAGGGCTTTATGCCACAATCAGAAACAGGGAAACACACCTTAGATCTAAATATAACGATGTGGCTAGACTGGTTAAAAAGAACATGCACACAGCAAAAAGTAACTACAAAATTAAGGTTGGAAGACAAGCAAGATCCAACCCAAAGTGCTTCATTCATCTTTACAGAACAAATAGTAATGAAAGGATTGGCCCAATTAAAAACAATGAAGACATCATGATAGATTTGGAAGATAAAATGAGCAAGGCATTTAATAAATATTTTCTCACGGTGTTTACAAAAGAAAAGGTTAGATATGGTACCTGACTTTGACCCAATTTTCTGTGGGGATGTAGGAAGTCGACAAACATCAGCATTAGTAAGATAGAAGCAGTCACACAAATTGAAATATTTAAGGCTAAAAAATCTCGGGGTCCTGACAAAAAATTTTGAGGGTTCTTAAAAAGTGTAAATTTGAAATCTGTGACCAGCTAATGGAAATATTTGATAAGTTGGTAGACATTGGTTTTGTGCTTATTGCTTAGGGGCAGGCAAATGTTCCTGTTTTCAAAAAGGGAGATAAATCATTTGTATGCAACTGTAGGCCAATCAGTTTGACATCAGCTATAGGTAAAATAGTTGAATCAATAATAGTTAATAGAATCAGAAATCACATTGAGAGACATAATTTGATTCATGACTCTCAGCATGGGTTCACTAAGAATAAGTCATGTATAACTAATCTTCTACCTTTTTATGCTAATGTCTTTAAGGTGTCAGATAACAGTGATAATTACAGTGTTTTACCTTGACTTTAGTAAAGTGTTTGACAAGGTGCCCCACCAGGGACTAGTAAATAAAGTTAATGCCCATGGCATATGTGGAAAAGTGTTTGAATAGATTAGAGCTTGGATGAGTGACAGAAAACAGCGATGGTGTAAAATCCCGATGGGGGAGTGTTTTTAGTGGAGTTCCCCATGGCTTGGTTTTGGGTCCCTTATTACAAAGGATTACAAAGACGGAGCATGCCGACAGGAGACCTTTTGGTCCATATCAAGGTTGGATGTGAAAAAAAAAGATAAATAGATAAATAAATTAATAAAAAAACTATAATAAAGTAAATAATAATAAATAAAATAAATGCATAGGTATAGTTAGATAATAAACAAACAGGTAATAGTAAAAAATAAATTCACATATAACTAATAATAAATGAGAATCAAACAAATAATAATAAACAAACAGACAAATGATAACAAAACAAATAAACAAATAATATAAAATATATGACACTCATTACAGCATCTTGCTTAGGTGCTAATCTAAATGATTCTTAAAGCTTTGAACTGAACTACATTGCACTGCCTCTACATTCATTAACTACACGGTTGGCAAAGTTGGTTCTACCCAGTTCCAAATTAAATCTATTCCCTGACAGTTTGAGACCATTGTTTCTTGTCTGATTCTCATTCAGTGTGAAATTTTTGTCACTTTTGATGTTATCAATTCCCTTTAGAATCTTAAAGACCTGTATCAAGTCACCTCTGAGTCTACGCTTTTTTAGGGAAAACAGATTCATATGTTTTAGTCGATTTTCGTATGATTTATTTTTGATATTTGGAATCAGTTTTGTGGCTAACCATTGTACTTTTTCCAATCTGTCAATGTCTTTAATGAGATTCGTTGACCATGCGGAAACAGCATATTCCAAATGTGGACGAAATAACCATTAATATAGCTAGTTAATGAGTGATGGACTTTTGAAGTCAAAAGATTGCGCAATCAGTCCTAGAATCTTATTTGCTTTCTCAGAGGCTCAAATACACTGCTAAGATGATTTGAGATGTTACTGATAATTATGCCAAGATCCTTTTCACTATCCACTTTTGTTAACGAATTTCCAAATAACTTGTAATTGTACTTACTGTTATCTTTACCATTGTGCGTTACCTTGCATTTACTTGTGTTAAATTTCATTAGCCACTTTTCAGACCATTGCTGTAACTGATCTAAATCTTCTTGTATATCTAATTGGTTTAAGTGATCATTTGCCATTCCACACATTTTTGTATCATCAGCAAATTTTGAAATTAGATTTTAGTCCATGGTTTATATATTTTATATATACTATGAATAGAAGTGCCCCAAGAACAGAACCCTGAGGAACTCCACTCATAACATTTTTCCATCCAAAAGTTTTTCTATTTGAAACAACTCTGTTTTTGATCATTCAACCAATTACTAGTCCAACTTAATAGGTTACCACTTATTCTGTGAGAAGCTACTTTAGTAAGTAGTCTTTCGTGGGGGACAGAATCAAAAGCTTTTGCAAAGTCTAGATATATCAAATCTATATTGTTTCTTTTGTCATAATTTGAGATAACTGTGTCATAGAATTCGAGTAGGTTAGTCACGCAAGAACGTTTCCGTCTGAAACCATACTGGTTTCATCATTTTTCCTACGATTGAAGTCAAACTTATAGACCTGTAGTTATTTGGATTTTTGTCACTTTTTTTAATATGGGAGTAACATTAGCTAGCTTCCATTCTCTCAGGACATCTCTGGATATGATGGATTTCTTGAAAATAATTTCTAATGGAACAACAATATTATTTCTTATTTCCTTTAAGATTCTTGGATGCCAACCATCAGGCCATGGTATTTTATCAACTTTGAGTTTCTCTATACACCTTTTAGTTTTTCTTTTGTTACATCTATTGTAGTAAGTTTACCCTAGACTTTTCACAGATTGATTGGAGTTCACTTTGAGGTGTTTCATTTATGAATACTGAGCCAGAATAATTGTTTAAAATATCACAATTTCTTCATTTGAATATTCAAATTGACCATCAGCGGATAATAGCGGGCCAAAGTGATTCCTAACAACCTTTTTATCTCTAATGTAACTATAGAATTCTTTTGATTCTCTTTGGATTTATCAGCGACATTCATTTCGTATTGTCGTTTTTGTTTTTTATTGTTTTTTTTTAATCTCTCTATATCAATATATAATTTTGATAGTCATTAAATGCACCCAAACATTTGTATTTCTTATAAGCCTGTCTCTTTTTAGCAATACTTTTTTCATTTTCTTTGTCAAGCCATTTTGGGCGAGCCTGATTTGGGGGAACTCTGTCCTTAAATGGGATATAAGTATGAATCATCTTATATATAAATAGGAATTGGACAATGGGATTAACCTCTTCAACATGAGTCAAATTCTTGTCCGCAACATCAAATGCATAATGTATGATGTATCACACTACTTGCATTATAAAATATAAAGTCACTGCTGTATTATTCGTTCTCTTTCACTCTAATGATAAACACAGAAAATGTAATCAAACCAGTTCACAGAATTCAGGGGTCACTTAGGTACAACTGCAAAATAAATATAATCAAGATGACGTCAGCATCCTCATATACCTACTTGGACCTCATGACGCCTACGTAGGTGTCTTTATATAGAGGAGGTTAATAGCAATGTAAGTAAGTTTGCAGACAACACTAAAGTAGGATGCCTAATTAGGTCAGAAGACGCATAGATTCTGCAGGATCTTAACAAATTGTTTACCGTATATACTTGCGTAAATGTTGCACTCTTCTTTACCTAAATATTTCGCTAAAATCAGGGGTTTGACCTATCCACTCGATATAATGAAGGACAGCAATATCCTGTCACCGAAGTCGCAACAATTGGCAATTTCAATATGATAATGACACGGAATTTCAGTGGTGTTTGCACAATATAAACTAGAAAACTTTTCAAGCTTTTTGTATGCATAATATATATATATATATATATATATATATATATATATATATATATATATATATATATATATATATATATATATATAATCAAAGGTTCCTACAGACTCGCTGCTGTAAACTGAACTATTGCTGCTAGAAAATCATACATAAATTATAATAAAATCATAAAATATTCTCTTTTCCAACTCTTCCATATGTTTTATAGTGTTTATATTCAATGCGACCCTGACCCTTTGTTTACCGTCTGTTACCGTACATCACCTGTTTCACTCGTGGCCAGTGTTGCCGTTTGTACGTAGCTCCAATTTCTGTCGTTTTCTCATCATTTAGTGAAAGAAAACTTACTAGAGTCTAATTACAGGGGCTACTGCTGTATCTGAGAAAGCTGTCGATGTGCCCAGTGATATGATTGTAATGTAATGATGTGACATATGGACTTGTATCTGGCCAACCTAGGTTACATTGCACTCTGGAAAAGTGTAGGTGAGGGAGGATGGTAGTTTTGTGATATGTCACAGAGGCAAATGCAACGAGGAAGTCTACTAATAAATACTGAGCTGGACATTTCCGTAGTCCAGTGCAGGTAATCACCTTGTACCACCATTCAAGATGTATATACACCAGGTCTAACCGTTTGAGCCGTTCTGCGCAGCTTCTGACTTCATTTGGATGGTTCCGTTTTCTCTTTGTGAAACACTGAAGAAAACTGTGAAACGCCAAGGAAGACTGGAACTATTATATTTCTCCCCCGTTATCTCTCTAGCTCATTGCTATTATCAGTGTGTGTGTATTTACCTAGTTGTATTTACCTAGTTGTATTTTACGGGAAGGGGAGCTATGCTCGTGGGGTCCCGTCTTCATTTCTCATTTTATCTAAACTATTTTTAAATTCATGTATTGTTTTTGCACACACCACTTTCTCATCTAACTTGTTCCAACTGTCTATTACTCTGTGAGGAAAGCTGTTCTTTTTCAAATCTCTTCTATAGCTGTCTTTTTTTATTTTCTTTCCGTGTCCTCTTGTATTTCTGTCATCCCATTTTATCAGATTCTCTCTATCAGTAATTTCTATGCCTTTCATGATTCTGTAAATAGCTATCAAATCTCCTCTCTCTCTTCTTTGCTCTAGTGTCTGTAGTTTAAGTTTTTGTAGTCTCTCTTCATATGATAGTTTTGAGAGTGTTGGTGCCAGTTTTGTGATTGCTCTTTGTATTCTTTCAAGTTTTTTTATACATTTTTTTGTACTTGGTGACCATATCGTTGCTGCATATTCCAATCTTGGTCTTATCAGGGTGATTAGGATTTTCCTCACCATTTCTTCATCCAGGTATGTAAATGCCACTTTGATTGTTCTTATTAAATTATAAGTTTCTCCAAAAATCTTATTTATATGTTTCTCAGGTGACATATTATTCATAACAATGACTCCCAGGTCCTTCTCATTTTCTACTTTTTTTATTCCTTCTTCTCCCAAATTATATGATCCTGTTATTCTGTTTTTGCTTTTTCCAAATTCCATTATACTACACTTTTTTGTATTGAACTCCATCTCCCACTTCCTACTCCATTCTTGTACTTTATTTAGATCTCTCTGTAGTGATTCACAATCTTCTTCAGTTTTCACTCTTTTCAGTAGTTTTGCATCATCTGCAAAGAAGCTCATATAGCTTTCAATTCCTTCATCCATATCATTAATATATATAGCAAACATTATTGGGGCCAGAACTGTTCCCTGCGGGACACCGCTTATTACTTCATTCCATTTTGAGTGCTGATCTCTTATCACTACTCTCATTTTTCTTTCTTGCAAAAAGTCTTCCATCCAATTTAGCAATTTACCTTGTATTCCTCCTTCATATTCTAATTTCTTAAGCAACTTCTTATGTGGTACTTTGTCAAAAGCTTTTTTTAGGTCTAGAAATGCACAATCAGCCCATCCATCTCTTTCTTGTATTATATCTATTAGCCTTGAATAGAAACATATTAAATTGGTGACGCATGACCGTCCTTGTCTGAATCCAAATTGCCTTGGATTTAGTACGTTGTTTTTTTCCAAGTATTTTACCCATCTACTTTTGATAATTCTTTCACAAATTTTTGCTATTGTACTTGTTAGAGAGACTGGTCTATAGTTGGTAGGTTCTTCTTTATTTCCTCCTTTATATATAGGTACTATATTTGCTTTTTTCCAATCTTCTGGAACTTTTCCTTCTTTTAAGGAACTGCTTATTATGCTATGTATTTTGTCTGCCAGTTCATTCCTGCATTCTTTCAGAATCCAGTTTGCTATTTCATCTGGCCCATGCGATTTTCTGACATCAAAATTACCCAAGTGTGTCAATATTTCATTCTTTGTTACTTCTATTTCTTCCATAGGGGGGACTTTTTCTTTCCACTCAGTCTCTTCAGGTTGTATATTTTCCCTTGTAAACACTGATTTAAAATGTTTGTTCATAATTTCTGCCATTTCCATTTCCTCAGTGTATTCAACTCCTCCTTGTCTCAATTTCTCCAAGTCTTGTTTGTTTTTCAGTTTATTGTTTACAAATCTGTAGAATAGTTTTGGTTGATCTTTACACTTTTCTATAACATCTTTTTCATATTTTCTTTTTTCCTCTCTGCACTTTTGTACATATTCATTTCTATAACCAGTATATATTTTCCATTTTTCAGGTCTTCTGTCTTTTTTCCATCTGGTCCAGGCTTTGTCTCTTTTGTCCTTTAACTCCCTACAACTTTTGTTGTACCAGCATTTTACATATTCTTTTTCTTGTTTTTGTCTTGGGACATACTTTTCCACTCCTTTTTTGTAAATTTTTGTCAAAATATTCCATTTCTCTTCCACTGATGTTTCTTCTTTGTATATTTCTTCCCAGTTTTCTTGTTGAAAGAATTCTCTTATCTTATCAAAGTTTGTTTTTTCATACATCATTCTTCCTTTTCTATATTGTTCATTTCTTTTCATATATTTTTCTTCATTAAGTTCCAGTTCAATCAATATGTGGTCACTTTTACCTATTGGTGTTTTATATTCAATCTTGTCCACTATTCTAGGTTCAGATGTAATTATTAAGTCTAGCCTCGATGGTTCTTCTTCATTTCTATACCTAGTGTTCTCTTGTATCCATTGTGTCATTGAATGGTCAGTAATCATCTCAAGTAGAGCATTTCCCCATGAGTCATCACCACTCTTTACTGTCATTTCTTCCCAGCAGATTTCTTTGCAATTAAAGTCGCCCATCATAACTATTCTTCCTCCGTCTTCCATTATTTTAGTTAATGCTATCTTTGTGTCCTCTAGCATACCTTTATATTCACTCTCCTCCCATGAGGCTGTTTTCGGAGGCACATAATTGATCACAAATTTTCTGCTCTTCTTATCTCTGTCTTCCACTTCTATCATAATCATCTCTACTGTATTCTTTCCATATATGACACCTTTCACGTTTATATCCTTCTTAGTCAGGAACATAACTCCACCCCCTTGTTTTTTCTCTCTGTTTCTAATCCAATAATTGTATGCATCATGTCCTACACTGTTGGGTGGTAGTGGGCCTTTTAATTTTGTTTCTACAATTCCCATTATGTCCGGTTCTTTTTCTTTCAAATAATCATTCAGCTCATTCAATCCTGTTATTAATCCATCTATATTTGTGTAAGACACTCTTAGTTTTCTGCCACTTCCATTGTGTTCTCTGTTTCCCTTATGTTTTTCTTTTGTATGTCGAACTTCCTTAGTTTCATGTTCACTACTCTCCAATAGAATCTCTCTTTCTCTGACTCCGTTCTGTTCTCGTTTTTTGCCTTAGCTTCCAGTCTTTTCTGCTTTTCTTCCTCTCTTTCCTCTTTATTCATTTCTCTTTTTATCCATATCTTTTTGTATTGTTCACTTGTTGCTAGTTTCCCTGTTTTGGATAAGATATTCTCTGCCGTTGTTTGTGACTTGAATTTAATCTTAATTGGTCTGGTCTTGTCTGTGCTATACTTTCCGAGTCTAAATTTCTCTTCGATTTGTTTCATAATTCCTGGTTCATCTTCCTAAACTGATTCTAGTAATTGGCTTACTTTTTCATTTTCCTCTTTGATTCTTGTGGTTCTATCTGTGTTGTGTTTCTCTTCCATTCCTAATATAATTATACATTTCTTCTTGTCTGCTAAATCCCTTACTATATTCTCCTTTTGTCTCATCACTTTAATAACTGAGTCTTCAGTATGTTCTTTCAATTGCTGTTTGACTATGTCAGTGAATGAAATCTTATTTCCTTCTTGGGTTTTCTTCCAATTTTTACTTTCTTTAGCTATCGTTTCTCTGTTTTCTTTACTATTCTTCTTCAATTCCTCATTCTCCCCCTTTACCTCTCTTAACTGTCTTTTTAGTTCTTCTATTTCATCAGTTAAGTTTTTATTCGCCTTTTCCAGTTCTTCCAATCTTTCAACCCTTTGTAAAATGGTGTTCATATGACCTAACCTACTCTCCAAGTCCTCGATCACCTTATCAACCTTCTTCTCTAGTCTTGTCAGTCGGGGGGGGTTTGTGTCCCCCCCCACTCTCTTTAAATCCCTTGAAAATATTCTCATCACTTTCTGATATATTGCTCCTATCTATACCTCTAATCTTCACATTCCTATTAGACATGTCGTCATCATCCAACTCGTCTTGGGGTCGTTTGTCTACCTTACGGCGGCCCGTCAGGGCCATTTCCTCCACCTCCTCATTACCTTCCATTTCCCCAGCAATCCCTCCCCCTCTCCTCTTTCCTTACTTTCCCACTACCCCACGAGCAATTTCCCCCCACCCTGCAAATACAAAAAGGCACTTCTCTTTGCGTTGGGATCCACAATCTTCACTTTTCTTCAGAGCGTTCTTCAAGCCGTCCGTTCGTTGAAAGTGTGTGTGTATGTGTGTGCGTGTGTGTATTTATATACTTGTATTTTACGGGAAGGGAAGATATCGTCGTGTGTGCTTATATGTGTATACGTTCACATATGTGTGTGTGCGTGTGTTTGTTTATATACTTGTATTTTACGGGAGGGGGAGATATCGTCATGTGTGCTTATATGTGTACACGTTCACATGTGTGTGTGTGTGTGTGATTCACCTTGGTCTTTTGGATCATGTATTGGACTCGTGATCGACAGCTATTTCCCTCCTGGAAGAGAGCTCAGAGCTAATATGTCCGATCTATAAACTTACACGCACACACATCCCAAACACGAGAGTTGGAGTAACGATTCGAAGCGCAGCAATACTGAAAAAATTTCAAGCTTTAGCGGGATTCGAACCAGGTATCACCGACAATTTCGTCTTCGACGACTGAGTCTCAACCAACCGCTCCACCGAGTTTCTTACTCAATCGAACGTGTGTAAATTTATATACTTGTATTTTATGGGAAGGGGAGATATTGTCGTGTGTGCTTATACAGTATGTGTACACGTGTGTGTGTGTGCTTATACAGTATGTGTACACTTGTGTGTGTGTGTTTATTTGCAGGGAAACGATGAAAATTTTCATATTTGGGCGGGATACAAACTTGGTAATGCTGTTCTTGTTGTCCCAGAAATCCGGGTCCCTTATACTATATATATGTGCGTGTGTGTGTATTTATATACTTGTATTTTACGGGAAGGGGAGATATTGTCGTGTGTGCTTATACAGTATGTGTACACGTTCATGTGTGTGTGTATTTACCTAGTTGTATTTACCTAGTTGTATTTTACGGGAAGGGGAGCTATGCTCGTGGGGTCCCGTCTTCATATCTCATTTTATCTAAACTATTTTTAAATGTGTGTGTGTGTGTGTGTGTGTGTGTGTGTGTGTGTGTGTGTGTGTGTGTGTGTGTGTGTGTGTGTGTGTACGCGCGCGCGTTTATATACTTGTATTTTACGGGAAGGGGAGATAACGTCGTGTGTGCTTGTATGTGTACACGTTCACATTTGTGTGTGTGTTTGCAGGGAAACGATGAAAATTAACATTTGGCTTACTTTCTCTTTGGTTTGAGCCACAATCCTTAATGTCACAATAAGCCATATTGTCAAGATCTATATATACTGGTATATACAGATCTTCATTGTCAGAATATAACTAATTGCGTGGAGCGGTGCGAGCGGAGGCAGCAACATACCCGAATGATGCACCAGCTACAATTGACAGCTATAGGACTCGCGAACCCCGCTTTGAACAGCCAGGTGACGTTCACGGGCCCGCTGCGCCAACACCCTCGAAATTCGGTCGGAAGTGGTTAGACCTGGTATATATAGATCTTGCCACCATTCATAGTAATATTCGTACGTGATTAAACCTATTCTAATTTAGGGAATACAATAACAAGACATACCAAATTGTAATTTTATCTTTTTCTACCATATACTTCTGAATTTAAGAAGAAAAGGGACATTACGGACATAATTCCACTGATGACGTCATGTCCGCAGCATGACGTATCTATCCGTTTTGATGACGAGTTTCCGCAGAATGGCAAACACTGCTCATGGCTGCGTTTGTATGATATGTGTGCAAATTATGTTTTCGTAGCATAACATCCTATAATGCAACTTGAATAAACTTAGGATTTTCGTAATAAAAATCGTTTTCGTAAACTTCCATTAGGCCTACTGTACTGTTAGATCTATGGTAGATTGCACTGAGTTTTAGGCCTAATAACTGCAAACCCTAATCATGAGTACCAGTAAGAGAAAGAGCTATGAAGTAGGTTTTAAGCTGAAAGTGGTGGATTACGCAGAAGAACATGGAAACAGATCTGCAGAAAGGGAGTTTGGGGTTTCAGAAAAGATGGTGAGGGGATAGAGAAAGCAGAAAAATCAGCTAAGAAATTCCGAAATCCAGGAGAGCAACAAGGTTTTCAGTATTTCCATACCAGTCTTGAAAAAGAATTGTTTGACTGGGTTGTAGACCTTAGAAATAATGGCCTTATTGTGACTTTTTTTTTGTTAAGTTGCCTATAACTTTTTTACGCAAGTGCATTTGTTTACGATTATAATTTTAGAAATTCAACCATTGTTTATGTAAGTTTGCATTATGCGCATGCGTGATAGTCGGACAATCTACATGTGTTCTGATATTAAAATTTAGCGAGTAAAGTTTTGAAAAAAGGTAAATATCTGATCATTTTTATGTTTGAATGGGTCAGGTAAATTGCCAGATTATAGTGCGACCTATCCGGGGGTCAACCGTAAATAACCACTTTGACAACCACAAACTAGCAGTGCGACCTATCCACTGGTGTGACCTATACACGAGTATATACGGTACATAGTCAGTGAAATGGGAAACATAGCTTCTTCGTTTGTGCTCCAAAGAAGAGGAAAATTCTTGGATATACCACAAAAGAAGGAAACCTGGTTTGTACTGAATGGGTGGGGAGAAATTGTGGGTGTCCAAAATGAAATCTCTGCAGTGAGATTAAATGGAATAAGACATAAAAAAATGAAGGAAAACAATAAAAAGTTTGACTCAGGAGAAAAAAAAAAAAAAAATGGAGAAAGGAAAAAATTAAAAGTGGCCTATACTAACATATATGGATTAATTTCAGGACTGAATGAACTTAATGACTATCTGTTAGAAGAAAAAACAGACATAATGGGATTTGTGGAGACTAAATTAAGGGGTGCAATGCCACCCATCAATGTTGGACAAGGGCTATACAATTACTGGATTAAAAACAGACGAGAAACAGGGAGGAGGAATCATGTTTTTTTGCTAAGAAAAACTTGAATGTGACAAAAATTGCAGAGGGCAAAGGTAATGTAGAACTGATCATGATAAAAGTCGAAGACAACATGAAAAATAGAAAGTTTGTGGTGACTTATGTGCCCCCAAAAACGAGTGCTTGGAAAGAGAACGAGCATTTGAAAATGTTTGGAGATACAAGACATTCAACGAGATACTAATGAATGGAGGTAACCTGGTAATTATGGGGGACTTTAACTGCAGAGAAATTTGTTGGAAGGACATGACAGTGAAAGGCGGAGAAGACTTGTGGGGTAATGTATTACGGGACATGACCATGGAATATACAGATGACACAGTGGGTCAGTGAAAACACCAGATACAGAAATAATGAGGAGCCATCAAGACTAGGTTTAATATTTACAACAGAACCTGAAATTGTGGATAAAATTCAATACAAGACACCAACTGGAAAGAGTGACAATATACTTATTGGGACTGAAAAAGAGAGAAATGAAAAGCACAGGAAAAGATGATTGATGTACAACAAAACAGACTTTGGAAAACTAAATAAATTCTTTCAGAATGCAAATTGGGAAAAATTTTACATGGAAGAGACAAAAGTGGAAGAGAAATGGGATATATTGATGGATAATTATAATGAAAGAGTGAATAGCCACGTACCAAGACAGAAGCTAGAGAGTGTACATTAAATGCTGGTTCAACAGAGGGTACAGTGAGGCAAAAGATAGAAGAGACAGAGCTGGGAAAAGATGGAAAAAAAATGGAAAATGGAAAATATATATAAACTATTGAAATGAGTATGTAAAAGTGCGAAGAGAGGAAAAAAGGAACTATGAAAAAGACATTGTAGATAAATGCAAAGAGTAACCCAAACTATTCTATAAATATGTGAATGGTAAACTTGAAAATAAACAGGAAATGGTGAAACTACACCAAGGAAATATAGAATACACAGAAGATCTAGAAATGGCCAAAGTCATGAATAATCACTTCAAGTCTGTTTTCACTAGAGAGAAGGCACAATATTGGGACCAAAGAAATGAAGTGTGATCTCCTCCCATGAGCGAGATAATAATAACACAAAAAGAAATAATGGAACATTTATCAAACCTTGATGTCAGGAAATCGCATGGCCCAGACGGAATTGCAAATTGGATTCTAAAAGAATGCAAAGAACTAATGGACAGAATACATAATATAATAAGTTGCTCACTTAAAGAAGGAAAAATACCAAAAGACTGGAAAAATGCTAACATTGTACCAATATATAAAGGAGGAAACAAGGAAGAACCAACTAACTATAGACCGGTCTCACTAACAAGCACGATAGCCAAAATTTGTGAGAAAATTATCAAGAATAGATGGGTAAAACACCTGGAAGAAAATAATATAATAAACCCAAGACAATTTGGGTTCAGACAAGGAAGATCATGTACCACAAACTTAATATGTTTTTACTCAAGACTAATAGACATAGTGCAAGAAAGGGATGGATGGGCTGATTGCGCTTTCCTGGACTTACAAAAAGCTTTCGACAAGGTACCACACAAAAAATCATTTAAAAAACCTGAAACATATAGGAGGGATACAAGGGAACCTACTTAAAATGGATGGAGGACTTTCTGATTGGTAGAAAGATGAGAGTAGTCCTCAGAAAAAAATATTCAGGTTGGAAGGAGGTGATCAGTGGAGTTCCGCAAGGATCTGTATTGGCTCCAATAATGTTTGCTATTTATGTGAATGACATGGATGATGATGTGCAATGTTACATGAGCTTCTTTGCAGACGATGCTAAATTGTTAAGGAAAGTAAAACCCAAAACGGATTGTGAATCACTACAGGAAGACCTGAATAAGGTATGGAAGTGGAGTCAGAAATGGGAAGTGGACTTCAATATTAAGAAGTGTAGCATAATGGAGTTTGGAAAAGTAAAAATAGAATATCAGGACAATATAAAATTGGAACTAAGGAGGTAAAGAAAGTGGGATCTGAAAAAGATTTGGGAGTAATTATCTCAAATGACTTGTCCTATGATAAACAAATAAACAAAATTGTCAGAGAATCCTATAACTTGCTAAGATCAATAAAAGTGGCATTTACATAATTGGGCAAGAAAATTATTAAAAAAAATATTAGTCACACTGATAAGGCCTAGACTACAATATGTGGTGAAATTGTGGTCACCCAGTACCAAAAAGAATATAGATTAAATAGAAAGAATCCAGAGAGCAGCCACAAAAATGGCTCCTGCACTTTCAAACTTGTCATATGAAGAGAGACTGGCTAAATTGGAGTTACCAACTCTGGAGCAAAGAAGAGAGAGAGGTGGCCTACTGACCATCTATAGAATCATGATGGGCACAGAAATACTTGATAGAAGGGACTTGTTAAACTGGGCCAAGAGAAACACAAGAGGACATGGAAAGAAACTCAAAAAACATAGTTATAGAAGAGATCTGAAGAACAGTTTTCCATATAGAATGGTGGACACTTGGAACAAACTGGAAAAAAAAAATAGTGTGTGCAAAAACCATTCATGAATTTAAGAGCCAACTAGACACTGCGAGATACAATGGCAGGACACCACAGGCATAGCTCCCCTTCCCGTAAAATACAACTCGGTAAAATAGGTGAGCCAGCTGTTGTTTGCGGACGACACTGTGCTTGTGGCAGGATCGGAGGAGGGATTGAGGAAGTTGGTGGCAGAGTTTGGGAGAGTATGTGATAGAAGAAAGCTAAAGATAAATGTGGGTAAAAGTAAGGTGATGAGATGTACAAGGGGTGAAAGTGGCAGTAGACTGGAAGTGAGCATTAAGGGAGAGCGACTGGAGGAATTGGATAGTTTTAGGTACTTGGGTGCAAATGTGGCAGGAAAAGGTGGAGTGAAGGTGGAGGTAGAATGTAGATTGAGAGAAGCGAGTAAATGCCTTGGTGGATTAAAGAGTGTAATGAGGAATAGACATTTGGGAAAGGATGCTAAGAGAAGACTGTATGAAGGAGTGATTGTGCCAACAGCACTGTATGGGGCAGAAACATGGAACATTAGAGAAGAAGAGAGAAGGAGTTTGAATGTGTTTGAGATGAGGTGTCTGAGAAGTATGATGGGGGTTACTAGGCTAGACAGAGTGAGAAATGAGGAGGTGAGGAGGAGAACAGGGGTGGAAAGGGAGCTGGGAGATAGGGTTGATGAAAGAATATTAGGATGGTTTGGACACATGGAAAGTATGAGTGAAGAAAGACTAGTAAAAGAGGTATGGCAGGCAGATGTGGAGGGAGTGAACATGAGGGGACGTCCTAGGATGAGGTGGATGGATGGAGTGAAGGGGGCTTTGGGGAAGAGGGGAATGTCTGTTGAGGAAGGACGGGAGAGGACAGAAGACAGGGGTGAATGGAGAATGGTTGTATATGGATGATGTTGTGATTGCATGAGGTGGAATGGGTGGGGGGATGGGGGGTGAGGTAGTATGTGTGAGCAAAATTTGACACAGCCCGAAGGGATTTCTCCCCGTCTTCTCCTTTTATGCAATGGGGGGACGGAGAGGGGGGGGTCGCCGATTTAATGAAGTGGCCTTGCTGTGGATGTGCTGTGTCTTGCGACACTGCTTCTGACCCAGGGCAGTGGACAGGATGCAGGGATGACCCGTCATCCAGGAGGGGCTAAGATAAAAGGGAGGGTGGAGGGGTGTGGAGTGTATTCAGGGACGGAATGGGTGGAAGTGATTTTATGCCTTTTCCTTTTTGGCTACCTCCCTTGTAAGGGGGAAAAAGCCTTGGTATATGTATGTAGGTAAATACAACCCAGAGAGCAGGCTTGGATAACACCTTTTTTTTCAGAGAAAACTGAGTGCGAGAGATACTTGGGAGTTCTAGTAAATTTCGACCTTAAATCCAGGAAACAGTGCTTTAGTGCCAGGAATAGAGCTAACTGAGCATTAGGTGTTACTGCTAGGATGGTTATGAATAAAAGTGGAGAGGTAATCACCAAACTTTGTCTGGCATTAGTTAGACCCATCCTTGATTATGTGGTACAGTTTTGGTTTCTGTCCCATAGAATAGATATGAATTCACTAAAATCAGTACTGAGGAGAATGACCAAAATGATTCGTGGGCTCAGAAATTTACCTTATGAGGACAGGCTCAGGCACCTTAACTTACACTTTCTGGAAAGACACAGAGTGTGGGGTGATCTAATAGAGGTGTTCAAGTGGATCAAAGGCTTTAACAAGGATGGTGTAAACAAGGTCATCATATTAAGAAAACATGGTAGGACTCACAATAATGAATTCAAATTGGATGAATTTAGATTTAAAAAGGAAATAGGCAAAATCTGTTTTACCAATAGAGTGGTCAACAAATGGAATAGACTACCATGTAGTGAACACTGAAACTATATATATATATATATATATTTAAGAAAAGGTTAGACAACTTTATGGATAAGGATGACAAGTGGTGACAGTCATGGAACTGCCTAGTGTCAACCTTATGGTCTCTTGCAATCTCCTTAATTTTTATTTTCTTATGTTCTAACACCACTGTCCACCACCATCCAGTCATATCTATACTTATTTACTGCATTATTGATCAATTGCCTTTGTCTGCACTTCAGCCAGTAAACTGATAACTAATATCTAGACAATATATATATACATGAAAATCATATAAAAAGTTAACAAGTTTGTTCCCCTTTGGTACAGCTGGCATTAATCCAATCAATCCATTGCCCATGGTCTATCTTACTAAAGATATGTGGCTATGATCAAATTTCATTCAGCCAAAAGGGTGTTAGTTATATTCAGCATCAAATAAAACACCAGCCCCCTTTGTCTTCCCTCCAGTCTTCATTTCTTCACTAACCTTGTACTGCTCCTTCACCAGCTCAACTATGTTGGAGGATGAGCGATCCATCACCCCATATGAGGAGTAGGCAATGTGGTTGGAGAGTTCACGGTAGAGTTCAATGTTACCCTCAGTTGCAGCAAAGATGATATTGACTTGGTGCTCCTGGACCTTTTTGTTGATCTGAAAGTGAAAAAAAGGACCTCACAAGTGGAAGAAAAATAAATTGTCAATTTAATTTAAAGAGATGACAATATTAACTAATCACTTTGTGCAAACAATGATGATGGTAATGTGGGGTATTGTTGACATGGTGCTGAGGTTAGTAGGAACCTGTGGGACTTCTTGTAGAGTAATGAATTCATTTGAGGTCAACTTATAGGAATAGATAATCTCAATTTTGAAGATTCTTTTTCCTATCAGAAAATAACAGAACAAAGGGTCATAGCTACAAAATTAAGAAATCTTGAGCAAGACTTAAAATATGGTAACAATACTTTAGTAACAGAGTGGTAAGTTGGTGGAATAAATTACCTGATATTGTGGTCACACCAAACATGTTGTATAGTTTAAAATAATTTAGACAAGCATATAACAAATAATATAGGCATCTTTCTATAGTTTTAATCTTTATTTTCACATTGTATGACTTGGCACAATGTGGCAGACTTGTTGATTATTTAGACAACTAGCCATAATGGCCTGGCATTTTTATATTTACAAATAACTTCTTATTTTTAGTTAGACATCTTAAAATTGCTCAGACCAAGTATTTTTCTTGTATGGTCCAATTGGATCTTGATTTGAAGCATGTTCTTATATTCTAACTCCTGAATGAGACTGACCTGTGAGATGGAGGGGTAGTCGGTCATTAGGCCGTTGGTGTAGTGACCTCTCGCATCCAGGTGACAGAGTCCATCATTAGGAGTCACAATACCTGCCAGCTGCAAAGGAAGGAAGGTAATGGGGGGAGAGAGAGAGAGAGAGATCAATTCACTTGTTTCATGATCACTACTGTATGGTGAATCACATCCATACATTGCATTGATAGAAGAGATCTGATTAAAGATAGGAGGCCTTTAAGAGATCATGGTAGTAATTTATGAAAGACCACATGTTAAAAGGATGTGAAGAAATAAAGTTTTCCATGTAGATGCATAAATATGTGAAACAGTTTAGGAGGTGATTCCAACCTCAAACAATACATAAGTTCATATCTGAATATAATAACTGGAAATCAAATATATACCTTCATCAGGTAATCATTCAAGCCTGTTATTAATCCACCCATATTTGTGAAGGACAATTTTAATTTTCTGTTACCTCCATCCTGTTTTCTGTTTCCCTTCTGTTTTTCTCTCCTATGAACCATTTCCTCACTTTCATATCCACTACTCTCCAATAGAATTTCTCTTTGACTCTGTTCTGTTCTTGTTTTCTTTTCCTTGGCTATGATTCTTTTTGTTGTCTCTTCCTCTCTTTCCTCTTTATTCATCTCTCTTTTTATCCATACCAGTTGGTACTGATTACTTTCTGCTAGTTTTCCTGTTTTTGATAAGACATTTTCTGCTGTCGTTTGTGATCTGAATTTAACCTTAATTGGTCTGGTCTTGTCTATACTGTATTTCCTAAGTCTGTATATTTCTTCAATTACTTTCCCTATTTCCTGTTCACCTTCTTGAAATATATTTAGTACCATGTTCACCCTTTCTTTCTCCTCTCTTACTCCTGTAGTCCTATTTGGATTATGTTTCTCTTCCATTCCTAATATAATTATAATTCATTTTTATCTGCCAAGTCTCTTACTATATTCTCCTTCTCTCTCATCACTTTAACAACTATGTCCTTAGTGTTTTCCTTCATCTGTTGTTTCACTATATCTCTAAATTCAATTTTGCTATTTTCCTGAACCTTTTTTTCTATGGATTCTTTATTCTCTTTATTATTCCTCTTTAATTCCTCATTCTCATCCTTTACTCCTTTTAACTGTCTTTGTAATTCTTCTGTTTCTTTATTTAGGTTTTGGTTCTCCTTCTTTAGTTCTTCCAATTTATCAACTCTTTGTGTAATCAGTGCAAGTTGACTAAACCTAACCTCCCACTGGTCGTTCATTTTTGTTATTTTTTTTTTCTAGACTTGCTAATCGGGGGAGGTTGTCATCTCCTCCCTCATTAAATCCATAGAAATAATTATCTCCACTTTCTAATGCACTGCTCTTATCTATATTTCTAATTATTTTTACATTTTTACTAATTTCTTCGACTTCACCTCTGTCGTTTGCCCTCCTCTTATTGACATTCCTTCTGACGTCCGGGGCCCGTTCGTCCCCTTCCTCATTTTCTTCCATTTTCCTCAATAATCCCTCCCCTTCTCCTTTTTCTTCACCTTCCCACTACACCACGAGCTTTCCCCTTCCCTACTAATACAACACAGGTACTCCCTCGTAGTTGAGATCCACGAATTTTGCTTTTTTTTCCAGAGTTCCAATCTTTGCTGTTACTTCGACAATTGTGTATTAACCTAGTTGTATTTTACGGGAAGGGGAGCTATGCTCATGGTGTCCCGTTTTCCCTTTTTTTGTACTTGGTGACCATATCGTTGCTGCATATTCCAATCTTGGTCTTATCAGAGTGATTAGAATTTTCTTCACCATTTCTTCATCCAGGTATGTAAATGCCACTTTGATTGTTCTTATTAAATTATAGGTTTCTCCAAAAATCTTATTTATATGTTTCTCAGGTGACATATTATTCATAACAATGACTCCCAGGTCCTTCTCATTTTCTACTTTTTTTATTCCTTCTTCTCCCAATTTATATGATCCTGTTATTCTGTTTTTGCTTTTTCCAAATTCCATTATACTACACTTTTTAGTGTTGAACTCCATCTCCCACTTCCTACTCCATTCCTGTACTTTATTTAGATCACTCTGTAGTGACTCACAATCTTCTTCCGTGTTCACTTTTTTGAACAGTTTTGCATCATCTGCAAAGAAGCTCATATAACTTTCAAATCTGTCATCCATATAATTAATACACTCACTATCTGAGTTATGACCTGTGCGACTTACGTCCACCCGTACTTACGACCACATTCAGCAGATGCCTACATGCACATATTATGAGTTTACTGTATGTTTGTACGTGGCGTCCAGCATCCCATACGACAGTTACGGCAGCACAGCATCTCACCAAGGTTGCGCTGTCTGCCATATTTATGGTATTTCTACCATAATTTAGTGTGTGTCTACCATCTACCTTACGATGTCTACCATATACCATAATTTTACTGGAATTGATATTATACCGTATTTCGATTCCCAGTTCCCACCGATAATCAGGGCAGGTGGGAATGGTCAGAGAGAGTAGTTTTGCCAGATTGGTGATACACGCTTTCCCGAAAGCCAAGACAGAGTCGGTTTACAGTAGTCCTGCATTCGTACTTTTCATTCTGGTTTGAGTTTTCTATTGGTCGAAAGTCGAAAGCTGTAGTGTACAAATATAGATACAAATAACTTTAACCCAAGTCTATGATATTCCTGGAGTTCTGAAGTATAATATCTTATATTCAATAAGACAATATATCTCACTGTACTATTCTATGCATAAAATATTTATTTGATGAAATAACGTTATGCTATGATTATATTTTATCGTTCTTTTCTTATGAAGAGAGACCAAACGTTTTCGCATGGGAGGCGACAATTGAGCCCAGTGCATAGAAGCGAATCTTGTACTTGTTTTCATGTACATTTGAGGGCATTATTTTAAATGTTATTAAGCCTTTATTACTCCAACCTCTTTTTATTAATTATGCCTCGACCAGCGGATACCAACGGATCCCCTATGGTGCCTCACCAGACCTACTGCCTGATCTTTCCCTCGACCGTACGCACGAAGAAAGTGTAGATGACGTGCAACCAAAAAGTGGATTTTATTTTTTGTTTTGTTTTTTACATGCCTATTTTCTATTTTTTATATTTTGTATCTTTGTGTTAATTTGTACTTTCGGTCTCTAATAAGAATCCTGTGTAATATATTTTCTTTCTTTACCCTATCCTATTAATTTATTATTATCAATTTATTATTTAGTATAACAATCAAAGAGTATTGGATATTTTGCACTGAGAATGTTCTACAATGAGGCCACAAACGAGACATTTGAGCTGGATTTACGCTCTGCATCATATGTCCTTGAGTATACACCTCGAATGTATACGGTCCGAGTTACGACCGTTTCGACTTACAACCGGTTGGTCGGAACCGATCTAGGTCGTAACTTGGATAGTGAGTATACTGTATATAGCAAACATTATTGGGGCCAGTACTGTTCCCTGTGGAACACTGCTTATTACTTTATCCCATTTTGAGTGCTGGTCTCTTATCACTATCATTTTTCTTCCTTGCAAAAAGTTTTCCATCCATTTAAGCAGTTTGCCCTGTATTCCTCCTTCAGTTTCTAATTTCTTAAGCAACTTCTTATGTGGTACTTTGTCAAAAGCTTTTTTTAGGTCTAGAAATGCACAATCAGCCCATCCATCTCTTTCTTGTATTATATCTATTAGCCTTGAATAGAAACATATTAAATTGGTGACGCATGATCGTCCTTGTCTGAATCCAAATTGCCTTGGATTTAACACGTTTTTTTTTTCTAAATATTTTACCCATCTACTTTTGACAATTCTTTCACAAATTTTTGCTATTGTACTTGTTAGAGAGACTGGTCTATAGTTGGTAGGGTCTTCTTTATTTCCTCCTTTATATATGGGTACTATATTTGCTTTTTTCCAATCTTCTGGAACTTTTCCTTCTTTCAAGGAACTGTTTATTATGCTATGTATTTTGTCTGCCAGTTCATTCCTGCATTCTTTCAAAATCCAGTTTGCTTTTCTCTTTCCACTCAATCTCTTCAGGTTGTATGTTCTCCCTTGTAAACACTGATTTAAAATGTTTGTTCATAATTTCCGCCATTTCAATTTCCTCTGTGTATTCAACTCCTTGTCTTAATTTCTCCAAGTCTTGTTTGTTTTTCAATTTGTTGTTTACAAATCTGTAAAATAGTTTTGGTTGATCTTTACACTTTTCTATGACATCTTTTTCATATTTTCTCTTTTCCTCTCTGCACGTTTGTACATATTCATTTCTATAACAAGTATATATTTTCCATTTTTCAGGCCTTCTGTCTTTTTTACATCTGGTCCAAGCTTTGTCTCTTTTGTCTTTTAACTCCCTACAACTTTTATTGTACCAGCATTTTACATATTCTTTTTCTTGTTTTTGTCTTGGGACATACTTTTCCACTCCTTTTTTGTAAATTTTTGTCAAAATATTCCATTTCTCTTCCACTGTTGTTTCTTCTTTGTATATTTCTTCCCAGTTTTCTTTTTGAAAGAATTCTCTTATTTGATCAAAGTTTGTTTTTTCATACATCATTCTTACTTTTATATATTGTTAATTTCTTTTAATTTATTTTTATTAATTTATTTCAAGTTCAATCAATATGTGGTGAATTTTAATTATTGGTGTTTTATATTCAAACTTGTCCACTATTCTAGGTTCAGATGTAATTATTAGGTCTAGTCTCGATGGTTCTTCCTCATTTCTATACCTAGTGTTCTCCTGTATCCACTGTGTCATTGTATTGTCAGTAATCATCTCAAGTAGAGCGTTTCCCCATGAGCCGTCTCCACCCTTTACTGTCATCTCTTCCCAGCAGATTTCTTTGCAATTAAAGTCGCCCATCATAACTATTCTTCCTCCATCTTCCATTATCTTATTCAATGTTATCTTTGTGTCCTCTAACATACTTTTATGTTCACTCTCTTCCCACGAGGCTGTTTTCGGAGGCACATAATTTATCACAAACTTTCTGCTCTTCTTATCTCTGTCTTCCACTTCAATCATAATCATCTCTACTGTATTCTTTCCATATGTGACACACCTCACGTTTATATCCTTCTTAGTCAGGAACATAACTCCATCCCCTTGCTTTGTCTCTCTGTTTCTAATCCAATAATTATATGCATCATGTCCTACACTGTTGGGTGGTAGTGGACCTTTTAATTTTGTTTCTACAATTCCCATTATGTCCGGTTCTTTTTCCTTCAAATAATCATTCAGCTCATTCAATCCTGTTATTAATCCATCTATATTTGTGTAAGACACTCTTAGTTTTCTGCCACTTCCATTGTGTTCTCTGTTTCCCTTATGTTTTTCTTTTGTATGTCGAACTGCTTTATTTTCATGTTCACTACTCTCCAATAGAATCTCTCTTTTTCTGACTGTTCTGTTCTCGTTTTTTTCCTTAGCTTCAAGTCTTTTTTTTTTTCTTCCTCTCTTTCCTCTTTATTCATTTCTCTTTTTATCCATACCTTTTTTGCTAGTTTCCCTGTTTTGGATAAGATATTCTCTGCCATTGTTTGTGACCTGAATTTAATCTTAATTGGTCTGGTCTTATCTGTACTATACTTTCCGAGTCTGAACTTCTCTTCGATTTGTTTCATTATTTCTGGTTCATCTTCCTGAACTAATTTTAGTAAACTGGTTACTTTTTCATTTTCCTCATTGGTTCTTGAGGTTCTATCTGGGTTATGTTTCTCTTCCATTCCTAATATAATTATACATTTCTTTTTGTCTGCTAAGTCTCTTACAATATTCTCCTTCTGTCTCATCACTTTGATAACTGAGTCTTCAGTTTGTTCTTTCATTTGCTGTTTAATTATATCAGTAAATGCAACTTTACTGTTTTCTTGGATTGTCTTCCAACCCTTAGCTTCTTTAGCTATGGCCTCTTTGTTTTCTTTATTATTCCTCTTTAATTCTTCATTCTCCTCTTTTACTTCTCTTAACTGTCTTTTTAGTTCTTCTATTTCATCAGTTAAGTTTTTGTTCGCCTTCTCTAGTTCTTCCAATTTTTCAACTCTCTCTGCAATTTTTGACATTTTACCGAACCTAATCTCCCAATGTTCAGTCATTTGTTCAAGTTTTTCCTCCAGTTTTGCCAGTCGGGGGAGGTTGGTATCCGCCGCCCCCTCATTAAATCCTTGGAAATTATTATCCTCACCTTCCATTGTACTGCTCTTATCTATGTTTCTAATCTTTACATTTTTGTTAGTCCCATCATCGAAATCCAAATCATCGGTTCAGCATTTGTTTACAAGCTGTCTGGCCTCTTGGACCAAGTCCTCCCCTTCCTCATTTCCTTCCATTTCCCTCAGTAATACCTCCCCTTCTCCTTTTTCCTTACTTTCCCACTACACCACGAGCAATTTCCCCCCCACCCTGTAAATACAATAGGTACTTCCTTTGCTTTGGGATCCACAAATATTTCACTTTTACTTCAGAACGTCCTCTACGCCGTCCGTTCGATGAAGTGTGTGTGTGTGTGTGTGTTTTACACCTAATTGTAGTATATAGGAAAGGAGCAGTGCTCATGGGGGTCTTGTCTCTTACTTTCCAATTTATCGGACCTAATTTGCCAATTATTATACATGTATTGTTTCCAGCTTGGGCTATATTACCTACAAATGTATTTATGCAAGTCCTGGGTGTATGTATGTAATATGTACTGGATCTAGGTATATATTGAATTCAGGCTCCATGATTTCATGTTGCTACAAGTTCAAGAAAACAATTTATAAGCAACTTCAATTCCTTAGCAGTATTTAATCCCCATCAAATTGGAATTAAAAAGCTGTGGCTCCACTTACCCTTCCATCTCCTGCCTGGTGGAACTTAGCGTCAGTGGAAAAAATGATAATTTTTCGGGACGCGTTCCTCCAACCGATGTCCTGGCACACAATTGCCTGCATAAGCGCATCAAAACCTCCTTCAGGGGAGTCCTGGTTACCGGAGATCTGAGCATTTATCACCTCTAACTGTGGAAAGACCAGAGAAATGTTAACTACAATATAATCATTGATGTACTGACTTTCACCAACTGCAATGCCATGTCCCCACTACAATATAGACAATGCAGGTTCTTCATGTTGAGGTGTTGATAGGCTCTGAAAATGATTATATAATCATCATCATAATAATAATTATACCAAAAGAACCTTTCCCCCTTTCATGGGAGGTTGCCAAATCAAAGCATGCACCCACACCACACCTACAAAAAATCAATGAATAAAATAAAGTACCTTGAAAATGAAATAAAATTAATAAAAAATGAATGAATAAATAGATAAATATATAAAAAATATAGACAATTTTTCCACCCATCATAGCTCCTCACTGATGAAGGACCTGCCACAATTGCTTGAATCAGAGGCAGTGCAGTAAGACGTCAGCACTACAGTAGAACTTGACACCTGGGAACCCAAGAGTCATGGTGTGGGATTTAAAATTGCTGGCTTGTGGTAGTGAGAGGGGAGCAGTTGCCCATCCACACTGTCCTTATGTATAAAGGTGGAAGAAATATAGTTGAAGATGACAGACAGAGATCTAAGGCTAGGCATAGACTCTAGAGACAGACACTTGGTGCTGTAACTGGTGATGGAGGTGAGGGCATTGGCAGAGTTTGAAGACTTCAAGATGTTTTGCAAGGGGATGATTCTTACATCTCTATACCAGGACCACTGTGTAGATACCTGTTGCTGGTCACTATCCATCCCTGTCACAATTGCACAAAAATCACAAAACCCTACCGTGAAAAGTTTGTCGTTTTCGTTGAGCTTGAGATTGTTTATGAAGGTGAACGGTGGGGCACAGCCAGTACAGGGTTCCTGTAACCTGGAGAGAATGGGGTTTTACCACAATAATCAAATACTAAATTACTAAATTGAATTAAATATTAAGTACCATATACTAAATTCTGCTATATTAAGTTTTCTACTATTCTTTATTAAAACCTAGTAACAGTATTTTTTCCTTGTGAATTGTTAAGAGAAAAAACAATACTGGAAGTATGGATGTTTACTTTTATCATGAAATACTTGGAAAAATGATGATAGATATAAATAAATAATTTTTCTTACAACTATAAAAAAAAAGATGAAAAAAGAACCCAGTAATGTTTTTAGTTGTAAAAGTCTTGGGACACTAGTGTATGCAGTGCACTTTTTTCCTGTCAAGTTCCATGATGTGTTACTCACAAAGAGTGCAAGTATGGTGTCAAGCCATGTCCTGGCTGGAGCCACAGTACCTGCTTTCTAGGTACTGTATATTGTAAAACATGTAGGTTTATTTAAGCATGTAGAGTAAGATTTCTAGTTGTTGACAGGAGTATCTTATTTTTGTCATCCAAGTCTGCAGAAGGTTTGGAGGCTGGCAGCAGAGGACTACAAAATTAGAGCCTCCTGTCCTCAGAGGTCAGAGGGCACGTAAATCAAGATGATGACTTGAAGTAGGGTCCTCACCTCTGGGCCTCCCCATGTTTACATGTCTTAGATGAGTAGTAGCGGATATATTGTGAGCCTTCTTCACACAAAAATAAATGGGTAAATTGTGTGGAGCTGGGTAGTGATAGGATATTTTCATGAAAGTAGCAGTTGCCGACAAGACTAACGAATTAAACATCATATGAGGACAGAGCCTTTATTTGTACAACGTTTTCGCCTAGAAAAAGCTGTAATAAGCGAAACGTTGTACAAATAAAGGCTCCGTCCTCATATGGTGTTTAACTTGTCAGTGATAGGATAGCTTACACCAGCATACATTGGCACCTGTGCTATGGCACTGGTGTTGTACGGCTGTAGTATAAAAAGATGCACGGGTCATTTTTGGCCCCTTCTGATTATCGTGCTCGCACTCTGTTTGCATAGACTTCATTGTAAGTTAAAGGCAAATTGTATTTTATGTACAGTACATATTAAATTAAGTAATTGCACTCCACCATTTTCTTAACCCCAGTGAGATTTAAATGATCTAAAAGAGGCTAAATAGATGTTCTAGAACCTGAATTGCAGGAACTGCTCGAGTTTTATGGTTTATGATTCGATGTACCAACTCAAATACAGGGCCTAGTTTGTGACATCCCCATGAAATACTCTTGAAGGCAAAGGAGAAAAGATACTTTTGTTGGGGGAGTCCTCACCTCTTCGGGTGGGTGTTGACAAAGGGCAAGGCCACCTTGTCTACAAAGGACCCAAAGCCAAGTCGGAACTGGGATGTTAGGGCACGCATGGTTTTTGCCAGGAGTGATCCGAGTCTTGAGAGGTTCTCCTTGTCGTCTCCCATGGAGTTGGACAAGTCCATCAGGTAGTACAAGTCTACTGGGTGGTCACTTACTTGCCGGAACTTGAGGGTAAGGTTGTACGGTGTGCCTAATGGGGGAGGGAGCTGGTGGTTTATAACAGTGGCATTATAAGACTTTTGACATTACAGCTGCTCACAAGAGTTAAAGTGAAGCTCCTGCCATTTTTTCCCTCTCTTTTTTAAGTCACTTATATTGGAATCCCAATTTCCTGATTGGCAGAGACAAAAATCCTTTTCAAGCATTTTTTTTACATTACTTTTTGTATTATGCAAATATATTAGAAATGCATTATATATAAATCAGTTTCTATTAATATATAATAAAAACAATTCCTTGTTTCCTTGAAAGAAAATAATAGGAGTGGCTTATGTGACACTCTCCACCTCAAGTCTGCAATAATCTTTTTTCTTGTGAAATACTGTAATTTACTTTACAAATCTCAAATTTCATGATTTTATAAATATCCATGCTGTTTTTCTTGTAACTATAGACAATGGTGCAATTTCTACCAGGAATACTAGTGAAACAGCTCAAGTAAAAAGGGTCCAATTACTTGCAAAACGTCTGATATTAATCAAAAGGAAATGTTTTGTGCAAATACAATGTTACATCTATTTAATATTGTATTCATTTATGTTAATGCTTCCATAATACAAATACTAGAAAATTCTAATAATCTCAAAATCTAGGTTTTTTTCTTTCTTTTTTCTATTTTTCGATTACTTTTAAAAGTGATGGTGGGCGTCACCGGGAGATTTCCCGGCACAGACAAGGGCAAACGAACGCTTTGTTTACCTTTTCGAAGATCGAGACGAACGTGCTGGGGCCGAATCTGGATGATCTTACGTTGAACTTTCTTTCCCTTAATGACTTCTGTGGGCGAGGAGAGGCAGGGCAGGAAGGAGGGAGGCGTTAGATTGGGAGGAGAAAGAGGAATATTTAAATCCTGATAAATAATCAAGAGATTACACACAGGCTAGGTGCGATGGATTGGACGCGCCCACACACAACACTGACAAATTACTATGATAAAACTTCCATCAGGCCGATGGAAATTTCTTTCAATCTTTCGGTTCATACGCAACAAAACCAAATGAAAAAATATAGCATGATATATTACAAATACACACATGTATGGACACAGGAGAGAGAGAGAGAGAGAGAGAGAGAGAGAGAGAGAGAGAGAGAAAGACATACGCAACAAAACCAAATAAAAAAAATTATAGCATGATATATTACAAATACACACATTTATGGACACAGAAGAGAGAGAGAGAGAGAGAAAGAATACCGGAGAGCGGCTCATCTCTGATTTTGTGGGCCTCGTTGCACGGGACCTCGATGTCCTCTGGGCTACAGACGGAGGACAGATCGAAGCTGGTCGGGAAACAGTGGCGATTCGAGGAGTTCTGCCGAGAAGAACATAAAACATGAGAGAGAGAGATGAGAGAGAAAGGCATTATGTTACCCTTGGGTAAATAAGGGTGGGCGGGGGGGAAGAGGGAGGCCCTCTCCAGTGAATAAAATCGCCTAGCGGAAGATATATGACGTCGTAATTGGTGAGATTGTGAAGTCATAACGTTTTCTTTCCATGTTGAAATTTGTGACGAAGTTTTTCCTTTCTAGTCATGACGGGCCAGCGCGTCATTTTCCACTGGTGAGGAAATGATGTATCTTGTAAAGAGAGAGTGACGTCATAGGAAGTCTTGCTGCCTCCGAAACATTGTTGCCGCGTTTCACGTGATTCTGAAGCCTTGTTGCATCTGTTTCTGGGCTGTTTCGCAATAGTCCAGCAAGTTTCGGCGTGTACACGAACACATAACACTCCACTAAATTATATATATATATATATATATATGTATATATATATTTATATATATATACATATATATATATATATATATATATATATATATATATACATATATATGTGTGTGTGTGTGTGTGTGTGTGTGTGTGTGTGTGTGTGTGTGTGTGTGTACACAAACACAATAATATTGAGAGTAAAACAATAATAATAAAATTGGGGATTTACTTGTCCAAATGCCGTCGTCGCTTGCATCAACATCATCATCATTAACTGTCATCATTCATAATGACATTCAGAAGATCGAAAGCGTCACTTTACTCAAAAAGCATCACAAGTTCGGAGTAGTCGGACGCGAAAAGGTCTTATCACTAGACTTCCGCCAAGCTAAAGCGTCCCTTTAGATAGTAAACGGTCAACATGGCCGACCGTTGTACAGCTGCACAGAAAACTATCGTTAGTAAATCACGCTAATCATTTTGACACAAAACAACGAAACTATTTGAGACAAGTTGAAGTCTCCATCGGAAATAAGATTATCATGTCATAGTGAATCCATATGACCTCCGGAACTATTATTCGATTCATATTCATTCAGAAGGAATTCGAACAATTCGAACCCCAGAAATACCAACCCTTCGGTATCATAAGGTTATGTTCATTAGCGAATGTTTCGACACCCCTACTAACGATAGTTTTCTGTGTAGCTGTACACACATTCCGAGGTTAAGATTCACCTGACTTGGATAACTAATTTAACCGAATCTAAGTGTATTTGTAACAGCTGACCTGTGGATTTCTTCATTGGAATTAACTTGATTAAATCTTCTTGGTGTTTAGTTTGTGATATCCAGTGCTTTTATCAATGGGGACAATATACAGATGAAGGGGTGACTCATAGAAGTGGTTAGGTGGGATAGTACAAGACCATTGGCACTGAGTAGAAACTATCCCCAAATCACCTAGGTAATGAGCGGGTTTCTTTGAACTGAATAAAATAACTGGGCGTAGTAAAAGAAAGAAAAAAAATTATATATATATATACATATATATATATATATATATATATATATATATAAATATATATATATATATATATATATGGAAAGAGGTTTTGCGAGTCACAATATACATTTGACGGTCATTGTGATTTCTTGTGGAATAAGATAAACATCATTGGTAATAGGCTACTTTAGTAGCCGCTAGTGCTAGCTGCAAGTTAGTTTACCCGGCAAGTGAGTGTTAACACTAGGACATTTTTGAGTCAAGTTGACTTATTTTCCGTTGAGATTGGGTAAGTGGAGGGGTAGTTTACAAGTTGCTAACGGTAGCTATATATACTCTGCACTTGCACGTAGGTATCATACAACAATCGGTGTATTTGACTTGTTATTTTTTGAACCGCAACATCGTGGTCATATAGGGCCGCTAAAAACGTTAAAGGGAGCAAAGATGGTAGGCTGAAACATCGACATTAAAAGTAAACTTTCGGTATGATAAAAATTATTCAAAAACATCCGAAACACGAATGTTCAAAAAAGAAATGGGGTGAGCTAGCAAAAAGAATCAGAACAATCCTTACAGAAAAAAGAAAGAAAGAAAAACTACGCCTAGAGACATGGAGGGAGTACTGTAGAGAGTTCCACTTTACCTTGGCACCACTCCCGCCCTCTTGGGTGGGCGATATCACTCGGGAACACCACTGGCACCCGGGTATTTGGATGCATTTGTGGCACTGATCGTCCTGATGCGCACAGCGACTGATATCTTGTTGCGATGGCTCACCCACGGCCTCTCCGCACTTATTAACTCGTTGCTGGGCTGTGGCTTCCTGCACCATCAGTGCCCCCAGCAGGAGGAAAGGAACGAAGAGCAGACCGGCGCCGGCGGAGGACCGCGGCTTCAGGCTTCCCAGGGAGAACATCTCGCGTCACCTGGGGGAGTCGAGAGAAATCCTGTAGGAGGGCTGCACGTTGTGTGTGTAAATATATAATTAGCAACAAATATTATCATCAACGGCTGTATCGTTCCCTGAGGGGTAGTCCGTCTGTCCAGCACACTTTTAATGGCGTCGTCTCCTAACCTAAATCAAATCATTCGGGATCAGCCAGAACAAAATCAGTAGTGTGTCACCGTAATTGACGTCCCCAAGACAGTATTACGCTGTTCTCCAATGTACACAAAGTAACAACAGTGTAACATAAAATCACTGGACTCCCCTTCAGCTGAACGAAATCACCCAAATACAACCCGTACAGTGCGCCTCTGGGTCTGATGGATCTTTAAGAAATTTTGGATATGGCTTCAGGGGCCTTTGGGTCTTCCATACTATGCAATATTGGGTAGAGGTTCCCAGAACTTATCCACGTTCATCCTACTCACCTCTGATGCAATTTTTCTTATTTTGACAGGTCCCTCCTCGCCACTTACCGCTCCGATCTCCTCCTACAGCGTCCTCTCTGAGGGCGTGGTACCCACTGGGTGCTGAAGTAGAATTCGTGCACCGTCACACTCATGCGGGATTCCCTCTAAAATATACATATCCGGTCTAGCGTGTCACGGCCAACCGAGCAAGAAATCGAACAATGTTCACCACCTCATTGTATGACGTACGATCCGAAGGTATAACTTATGAGGTCTCGGTCGAGCCAGATTTTGTTTAGGTCAGTGTCTTGGAGTCGACTGAAGGGATCGATAAAATACATCGCGGTATTGAAGGTTATAAGCAACATGAGTGACGTCATCACTAGCTGGTATCTCAAAATTATTTGTCACGTACACGCACGCACATCCACACACAGAAAATATACACAAAACAACTATCACGCAGGACCTAGTATACTGAGTGACCTTAGGGCAGCCGTAAGAAGACGCGGTAAGTATTGGACTTTGGGGCACAAGTAAAGAAGCCAGGAGTCCCAAATGTGCACGCGTATTATCGAGGAAAAGATTCGAGGATATGGACGACAGTCTGTTCTGTTTCAATTATTGCAGTCTCTTGTCAGATGTGTGCATTTTTTTTTTCTGTGATTGTATTCAACTGGAGGGTTCTCGAGTCTTCGGATGAAAAATCCTAAACAAGCGAGGTTACGACAAGAGAAGTTTCGCTGTAGCTTCTCGTTAAAGATTCATGCCTTTGACGTCTGTTCAATTCTGAGTAATGTCCCCCGACAACTGCAACTTGTCTCGGACCTGAGGTGATTTGGACATCACTGTGTGTGTGTGTTGCACCAGCTTCCTCTGGGTATCGTCGCTGGTGTGGCCTAGCGTGGACACCATCTTGTCCCGGGGCAAAGTTTTCACTGCCCCCCCCTCCCCTTCCCACCGCCACCACTCCCACTCCCTATTGTCTATTCTAGCTATTGGCATGCCAAATGATTAAACAAATTTCATGATTTGTATTTAATGTCCCTATTACAGAAAGGATAAGGGAAATATTAATATTTCATATTCTGCATATTTTAACCCAAAATTCGTATATTACGGTAAAATATTCAGGGCTCCTTTGAACTTTTTTATTATATTTATTTTGTCAGACTTGTGGGCGGCATGTTCAGGCTAGAATGCTTTATAATTCATCACAAGCGTAAAGGGCCATTTACACGGTCGAACAGTTTGACAAACCCGGTTTGTCAGGCAAGTAATTGTCGAACGTGTTTGACAATCAAATACCCTATTCACACGGTCAAACATCACTTCAAACACTTGTTTGACAAACCGGGTTTGTCAAACCGTTTGACCGTCTAAATGTCCCTTAAGGGACTCTTATTTCTGTAATTATTTCATCAAATATCTTGTTTTACTTTTGGGTATAAGTAACTTGTCTTTCTCTTTTCATTTTAACTATTAAATATTCTGCTATGTGTGCCGTACACAGAATCAGCTAAACAGGGCCGGTGCTAAGAATTGCGGGGTCCAGTTAAAAAATGGATAGCGGGGGCTCTACTCTACGAAAGTTCGAAATTGACATTTTGTTTCCGCGTAGTATGTCAGTCTTAGCACCCCCAAAATACATAAACAAATGTGTGATATTTACCTACTTGGTGGAATTTCGAGGGCAGTCCTCATAGCCAGCCACAGTGGTCTACCACTGCTGCCAGTCTTGCTGTCCCTCCTCGCATGGGCCAGTTGGTCTGGTATTGTGTTTGAAGAAAACCTACTGATGGCGGTGTAACCTGGCACTGGGGGCTCATCTGACATCTTCCGTAGGAAACTGTCCAGTGCATGCTTGAAGCTGTCCACCGAGTATTTGGTTTTCTCTCTCACCTCTTTTGGGAGGGCGTTGAAGTTTTTTGGACCCTCGTGACCCTGGCTGGATGCCAGTAGGGTCTTTAGCCTTCCCGGGGCTCTTGGTGGGAGAGTTTGTCTCTCACACTTACGCCCATGCCTTACACTGTGGTACGGCTTGATTGTTGAGGGCGTGGGGTCCGGAACAAGGCCTTCTAGGATTTTCCATGTATAAATGGCCCTATATCTTTCTCTCCTACTTTGTTGGGAGTAGAGACCCAGTCCTCACAGGCGATCCCAATAGTTGAGATCTTTCATCCCTTTGATGTGCCTGGTGTAGTTCCTTTGGACAGCTTCAAGCTCTAGATGTCTCCGCGTTTGTGTGGCTACAGTAGTCCAGGATTGGTTGGATAAGCGCCTTCCAGAGGTTAAGCATTACTTGTATTTCTCTTGAGGGGAAAGTCCTTAGTACCCAACTGGCCATCCCTTTTGCTCTTTTCACTGACTGCGTGATGTGGTGTTGGAAAGTGGCGTCATCACTTAAGTGGACGCACAGGCATTTTACATGGGTTTTGGGTGTGATTTTTATACCTCTTTCCGTGTGCAGTTCAGTGTTGTCTTTGATGCCTTAGTTTGTGCCATATCTCAAGACCTCAAACTTCTCTTCGTTGAATTGCATGTTGCTGTCATTGGCCCATGCATACACTGTGTTGAGATCGTCTTGTAGATGGTGCACGTCCCCTCTTTCCCGCACTGCACGGCTGATGTGGGTATCATCGGCAAAAGCCAGGAGGGTTGAGTCTACTCTCCTGTTTATGTCATTCATATGAATAAGGAACAGGAGAGGGGCGAGGACAGAGTCTTGTGGTACTCCACTTATTACCCTGGTATCACTGGACTTCACACCATCGACTGCGACTGTTTGTGTACGGTTTGTCAGGAAGTTGTGAAGCCATACTCCTAGCTTCCTTGAGATTCCTAGATCTATTGCCTTGTGGAGGACACCGTGGTCCACCTTGTCAAAGGCTTTTGCGAAGTCTATAAATACTACGTCAACATTCTTCCCTTCTGACAGGTTCCGTAGTAGCCAGTAGGTTTGAGAGGCAGGACCGACCTTTTCTGAAACCATGCTGATTCACTTTGATGAAGTTTTTCACTTCAAGGTGTGTGAACAGTTTGTCCCTTACGCATTTCTCGATTACCTTGATAATGTGGGACGTGAGGGCAATTGGTCGATAGCTCTTTGGCAAGGTCCGATCTCCTCCTTTATATATTGGGCTTATATATAATGGCTTGCTTTAGTAGTGCCGGAATCTCCCCTTTGTCTAAGGAGGATAGCCACAACATATGAATTGGGATCGCTAAGACCTCGCTGCATTGTAGGAGTAGGATTGCCGGAACGCCTTCCGGTCCAGCGGCCGAGTTGATCCTTAGCTCCTTTATTGCCTTCTTGATATCCTCTACCGTCACTTGAAGGTCGGTAAGTTGGGTCTGGTTCGTGGTCGCTTGGTTGAAAAAGGTTGTAGGTTCGAGGATCTCTGTTTCTTTGGTATGCTGAACACACTGTTGTACTGGTGTGCCAGCATCTGGCAGGTTTCCCGCGGGTAGTCCGTTGTGGTCCCTTGATCAGTTACTAGGGGCACAATCTGTGACTTGGTTTTTAGGAATTTTTTACAATAGCTGTAGAAGAATTTTGGATTGTGCTTTATATTTTCTATAGCTTGGTTTCCTCCATTCTTCTCTGTTCCTCATGCGAGTGTTTGATTTTCTGATCTATATCCTCTACTTTTGAGAGGATTGAGAGGATTTTGGGTCTCATTGCTACTTTTGCTGAGTTGTTTGTTGAGGGTGGCGCGCTTTTGCTTGATTTTCCTATCGTGTGGAATGGAGTACCTGTGAACCTTTTTCTTCTTTTTTGTGGTACATATGCAGTACACACCTCCAGCAGGATCCTCAATAGTGTATTGAGAATGGAATTGGGATTGGTTTCCTGCACAGGTCTTTTAGAAAAAATATTTAATGCTTTTTCATTTGAAAAATCTTTCGAGTTGATTTCAAAAGCAATGGATTTTAGTAATGTCAGTGACATTACTAAAACCATTGACGGTATCATTACTTTTGTTTAAAGGGAATCCGCACATGGCCGCTTACGGGCGGCATGATTTGCGGTACTAAACGGGGGAATTAAGGGACATTAGTGACATGATTTAGATTAGGAATGGGGTTAGGATAAGGGTTAAAAGTGGGATCAGAATTAGGGTCAGGGCTGGGATAAGGATTGTGAGAGTGAGGTAGTGACAGGTGATCCTATGTATTTGTAAAAGTATCAAGAGTGGGGGTATGGAATACGTGAGATGGAAGACGATGATTTTTTTTTAAATTGGGAGTGAAATGTCACTCCCATGAGCTTTGTTTGAGTCCGTGACAAAGAGAGAAGGGGGATGAGTGGTTGAATATGTTGGTGCTTGTTTGATGTGTGTTGTATTTTAGGTTGTGACTACCTCTGGCTGTTCGCGCATTTGTTAAGTGTAAGTAAATTTCTTTATTTATGTCAACTAAATTGTTTCTGATGTTATACATCATTTGTTGTTTGTGTATTCGTCCTTTTGTTTCAAATGGTTCAAGTTTAATGTCTTATTTTAATCTAATGACTGATGTAGTATGTACTCACGACTGATCCATCATGATCCCTTATTTTGTGTGGATATTTGTTTATGTCATTGTTAATGAATAATGTGTGAATGCCTGACGATGTAATACTCGAATGTGGCCGAAGTGTCTTGAAAGCCAGAATGTTTATATCTGCATTACATCTGTCAGTGTTCTCTGCTCAAGGCCTGGGTGGGTCCAATTTGATCAAATTTGTCAAGTAAGCTTATAACAGGCTTTGTAGTGTAAGTGAATGCATTAAAATTGTACACGTCTTTGATGTTAGTTTTCTGTAACCCGGTTACTAAAGAAAACGTGCAACGTTTAGGGGTAACTACACAAAAGAGTTGAAATGCTGGGAGTAGATGTTTTCTCAAGTACATTTATTTGTGTTCACTGGTTTAGAAAACTATCAAAGTCAATATTGACGAATGAACCAAAGGACTCGGGTTATTTTTGTTACCAGAATTTGTGAGGCAAATGTTTCGACAACCACATGTGGCTTATAAGATTTTAAATAAAAATATGAAATTGGAAAGCGTCAACTTCCTCCCCCCATCTCGGAAAATAGAGAAGACATTGGTGGGTTTGGGTGGTGGTGGTGCTTGGATAGTTGTCCGATTGGTAGTGGTTGGCTAGTTGTGGGTGGGTGGTAGTGGCTGGAAGGATGGTAGTGGTGGTTGGATGGTGGTGGTGGTTGGATGGTAGTGGTGGTTCGGTGGGTGGTAGTGGTGGTTGGGTGGATTGTGGAAAGTGGTGGTGGGTGATAGGCTTGGTAGGTGTTTGGGTGTTAGTGGGGGTGGTTGGGTGGATGATAGGTGGCGGTTGAGTGGGCGGTGGGGACTTGGGTGTGTGGTGGGGTTGGATGGGTGGATGAATGGCAGCGGGTGGGGGAGACTATATATATATATATATATATATATATATATATATATATATATATGTATATGTATATATATATATATATATATATATATGTATATATGTATATATATATCTATATATATATATAATATATATATATATATGACGATATCTTGACAGGTTGTGAGAGAGGCAGAGGAGAAAACGCACAAATAGAACGAGAGTTTATTCTTTAACTAGTTTCGCACTATGGTGCTTCTTCAGAAAGACTTACACTACAGAAAATACTGGCAATGAATACAGAAAATGTGTGGGTAATGAACTAGGATAGGTCTGAGTTCAAGGAGGCTCTAACTCTTGCGCGTTGGGCGTAATGACACTCCGGGGGATGTTTCTGATGGAAGCAAACGGGCCGAATGATCACCAGAAGCATCCCACGGAGTGTCAATACGACCAACGCGCAAGAGTTAGAGCCTCCTTGAACGCACACCGATCTTAGGTCATTACCCACACATTTTCTGTATTTATTGCCAGTATTTTCTGTAGTACAACATTCTTTCTGAAGAAGCACCATAGTGCGAAACTAGTCATAGAATAAACTCTCGTTCTATTTGTGTGTTTTCCCCTCTGCCTCTCTCATATATATATATATATTATAATTATATATATATATATATAATTATATATATATATATATATATATATATATATATATATATATATATTCATATACACTAAAAAACCACTGTTGATTAGGTTTAAGAAAAGAAAGGAAATAACGATTTCCGTATATTTCGATCACTTTCTGTGATCGTCTTCAAGCGGAAGAGGATCACAGCAAGTGATCTAAATATACGGAAATCGTTATTTCCTTTCTTTACTTAAATCCAATCAATAGTGGGTTTTTAGTGAATTTATTAATGTGTTACAACATTACTGGTGATATATATAAATATATATATATATATATATATATATATATGAATATATATACATATATATATGAATATATATACATATATATATATATATATGTATATAATATATATATATATATAATTGGCGATATATAAATAAAAAATAAGTAGATATAAATTTTGTTACATAAAATACACTAACGTAATATCTGTTTTTCTTGACGGAAATAAATTACAAAAAAAAAAAAATGCTAAAAGCGATACATTACCTAACGGAGCTACGGAGCTGGAGGCGAGGTTAGCGACGCCATGTTTGTGGAAAACGAACTAACGGAAGTCTGGGGATAGACCTATTTTGAATGTTGAGTAGGTTTATTGTTTTAGAAGTTCAAATTGAATATAAATTTTGCAGATTAAAATAAATTAACGTAATACCTGTTTTCTCGGCGGGAAAAAATGATAAAAGCGAGAGAATTTTCGATGAGGTTAGACTAGAGCAGTTTATTGGACTTCCGTTAGTTCGACAACAAACTAAAACATGGAGTATCGAAACTAGCCAAGGTCAGAGTTGTCGCTAGTGTATCGTTTTTGGCAACTTTTTGTTATCGATTTCCGCTAAAAAAAAAAAAACGTACATTACACTGTTGTATTTTAATTTACAAAATTTGTATTTCATTTTCTATAGCTACATCCTTTAGATGTGCACACTTCTGAAGGACCACTGAACACATGACACTAAACCAGAACAACATTAATTACTTTTCCTCAATCTCCCTTGGGCCAGGTCCACAAGCTATCAGCTCTCATTCTGAAGGGTAACTGCTGTCCATCACGAGTCATACACGTGATCTAAGACCATGGTGAATCACAAGGAGTGCAAGGAACGTGGCATGGCTTGGAACAATGCAAATAATAATAGTATGCATTTTTTATTCATTGCTTCATTTAACTATCTATTCTTAGTATCCGACCTAGTTATGGACCGAAAGGTCTCCTGTCTGTATGTTTTTTCTTTGTTAAACTCTCGCAGCTTTGGACCAAAGGGGTGAAATAATGTTCCTCACCTCTGGGAAGTCGGGGTTTAGTAGAAAATGTGGATCGTGGCTGTACCTCGGCCAACCTCATGTTGACTCGACGTCGTCTGTCTTCAGATTTTTAACAATAAATTGTCGGCCATAAATGTAAGTCACTGATATGGAAGCTCAAAATTTCCTCCGCGCTATAGTGGACTTAAATATCTTTTAAGTGTGATAACACATCCAGATGTCATGCTTTCCTATTACTAAGAGGGTCCCAGACTTACTAGCCGCACTGCGCATGCGCAAACTCAGAGATTGGCAAATCGGCATTCAAATCTAAAGCCCCTGGAACGACTTTAGTTAATTTTTTCTAATCTCCAAATGTCAAATCACCTTTGTGTCATATATTGAGAAGGTGAATGATGAACTATGAGAAGTTAAATCTATGCGAATATTGGACACATTGTTGAATTCTAGACTTAGGGAAGTCCAGAATACTGTAAGCGAAGTCGTCTTCCAGCTTTCCAAATTCAAAACATTTGACGAGAATCTTGAATGTGTGACGAAGGCTGTATATCTTTTAGAACATCTGAATTAATCATACATATCTTATTACACCATATGGTGCATATTGATAGTGAATTTGATTTTGCTGCAGTTTTCTAATTTGATATGTCTATAACCTCAATGACGCTGGGAAATCAAGGGAGCATTAGTGTAAGGATGAAACGTTTTATCATAACTGGTGAGAAATGTAGTAATACATTTGTAAATCACAACTAACACCACAGTCGGGCGAAATAAAGAGTTGATTAAGCGAAACTATATATTTCGATTGCTGAATAGGGTTGCATTTAACAATCGAAATATATAGTTTCGCTTACTCAACTCTTTCGTCCGACTGTGGTGTTATAAAAACTGATTCCAAATATCAAAAATAAATCATACAAAAATCGACTAAAACATATGAATCTGTTTTCCCTAAAAAAGCGTAGACTCAGAGGTGACTTGACACAGGTCTTTAAAATTCTAGAGGGAATTGACATCAAAAGTGACAGAATTTTCACATTGAATGAGATTCAGACAAGAAACAATGGTCTCAAACTGTCCGGAAATAGATTCAATTTGGAAGTAGGTAGAAACAACTTTGCCAACCGTGTAGTTAATGAATGGAATAAACTTCCTGCACAGGTAGTGCAATGTAGTTCAGTTCGAAGCTTTAAGAATCATTTAGATAAACACTTAAGCATGATGCTGTAATGGTTATAATTTATTTCATATTATTTGTTTTTGTTTTGTTATCATTTGTCTGTTTGATTTTCATTTATTATTAGTTATATGTCAATTTATTATTATTTGCTGTTTACCTGTTTGTTTATTATCTAAATATACCTATGCATTTATTTATGCATTTTATTGGTTATTTACATTATCATAGTTTTTATTTTATTATTATTATGTTTTTTTCGCATCCGACCTAGATAAGGACCAAAAGGTCTCCTGTCGGCATGCTCCGCCTTTGTAATCCTTTGACCCACAAGGTGTTTTCTGCCGTGTTGTCACTTACTGAATCAAAACATTCAGCATACACCGGAAGCTGTACACTACCCGGAGTATGTTAACATGGACTATTCTAAATGCATATTGTTTTTTCATTAAATGGTAGGTGATATGAGTAATTGTTATACATTTAAAGAAAAGAAGAGACTTGTTAAATGATGTGGCATCTCAGGTCAGGCGACGTTGCCCCGGTTCCCGACCTAGGAATTTCCGTGGGGTTGGGGTAGCAAAGTCACAGGTGCACGGGTCACTCATTCATCCTTTGGCAGTCTCTTTAATTATACCGGTCATACGTGCAAATATAAAGAAAACGGTGTCTCCCCCGTTTTCTGTGAATATAGTTTAGACGTGGCACCACTGCTGGTTTAGCCGGCCACATTCCATGGATCACCAGATAATGGAAGAAGTATAGTTGTGTTTTAGATAACTTTCGATTAGAAAAAGATACCAATCCAGTTATTATTTTTGTGTATCTCTTTATTCATATATTATTATTGTTAATATCATTATTATAATTTACCTCCCATAGTGGAGATTCCTTCTGCCATTATTTATTATTTATCTATTTCATTTTTAATGGTTAATTTGGCCCTTAGGCGTAGTTCATACCATAGAGGAGACTGTTTTCATAGGTTATATTATTGAAATATTGGCGGCTTCAGTTAGTGTATGGTACTTTGGTCTTGGTGAGCATTTTGCGTACTTAGCTGCCGCCTGTCGATTTTATTCAGTATGTAGTAGATGAAGAGGATCAAAATTCAAAATTTGTTCGTCTTTGTATCCAATATGGTATGGTCAACCCATACTTTTAATCCAGTTTTACAAATGAATTGATTTTATCATAATAGATTTTCTTTCTAATCCATTACTAATAATCTTTCTATTCATTCAATGTAATCCCATCAGTATCATGCCACAAAGGAATAAATAAAACAATTTTGTATGATATTCACTACTTGTGTATCATAATCGCAATACGTTCAAAGAGTAACAATGAATAGGCCAATTTTTAAAACATCCAAGTCTACATAAAATAGAGCAAAACTGGGGATCTAAGTAGATTCATCATTATAAAGAAAGTAGATGAGGACAAACAATGGAAGAGGAGGAGGAGGAGGAGTGTAGAAGAAATGAGGGATGAGGTGGACGGGGAGGACCAAGAGGAGGAGGAGGAGGAGCAGGAGGAGGAGGAGGAGGAGAAAGTGGAGGCTACAAAAACAATACAATATTTATCACCCATTTCACCCCCCGTCAGGCTTTCTCCCCCCCTTCTCCCCCCAGACTGTCTTCACACACGTCTCTTTCAGTAAGAATAATTTCTTTATTTTTTTTTTTTTTTCTTTTGTAAAAGAATCTGCAGGATTCGAATTGGTACTAGCATGAACACATACTATGGTTGTGATAATGACAATTAAAAGAGAATGAGAGAGAGAGAGAGAGAGAGAGAGAGAGAGAGAGAGAGAGAGAGAGAGAGAGATAGAGAGCCAGAGGTAATAATGACATAGAAATAATAAAGATTGCAGCATAGAAAACATCAATATTGATTGTTATAATAGTAATGATAATAATAATATAATAATAATAATAATCATCATCATCATGATAGCAATGATAACAGTAATATCATAACTACTTCAAATCATACCACTGTTACCACCGCCATTAGTAACAGTAGATCCAGAAACACAGCTGGATGTAAAAATAATGAAAATAATATTTTACAGGAGAATCTGAACCTATATAATGTTCTTACAGGATTTGAACCTATATAATGTTTTTACAGGAGGATTTGAACCTATAAGATGTTCTTACAGGAGAATCTGAACTTATAAAATGTTCTATCTGAACCTAATAAATGTTCTTATAGCAGACTTTGAACCCAATGTTTGTTATATGATACAGTTGTATGGCCTTATCTTGTTCACAGGGGGGGGGGGGTGATATCCAAAGGGTTTCACAGGGAACAGGATCTACACATAGGACAGAGACAAGACATCTACTACACTACAGGAAAAAAAAATGCAGCCAGCCAAGAACCTACGCTGAGTTCGCTATGGACGCCCGTTGCCTTTGGGTCCTGAGGGTCAGGGAGAAAGAACTCCTCCACATGACGTCATGCCTCAATAAGAGAAATGGCACAAAACAGTAGTTCTTACGTCACAGGCGTTGGTCATGTTTATGTTCATCGTTTTCTCACTGCCGGGACTCAAAGTTGGACAGGCGACCTTAGGTTAACGGAGAGGAGGTCCTGACTTGGGGCCTCAGGGAGGGAAGGTATGTCTCGCTGGTGCCACAAGAGACAAGATGTATTTGGCGAAGAATTTGTACTTAGTAGCAGTAGCGACAGTGTTCTTCTTTTACTCTCGCGAACCACAAAGGAAGAACAAGAACATAAAGGAAGATCAAGAACATCTACCAGTCATGACCGCCGTGAAGAACAAAAGAAGAACTCTTCAAGCACAGGGAGAACGTGGCGTCTAGGGTGTCGACAAAAACATTGTGGACTATTTTGGATAGTTTTTTGTTTTGTTTTTATGTAAGCTGGTCTGAAATACTGTCGATACTTGGATGGAGAGGAAGAGAATGAAGTAGAAGAGGAAGAAGAAGAAGGGGAAAGGGAGGGGGAAGGGGTAGAACGATGCAGGAACGGAAAGAGGTAGAAATTTGAGAAAAGAGGAAAGTAGAAAGAAAGAAGAACCAGAGAACAAGTGGAAGTAGAAAGGCAAAGAAGTAAAGAAACGTTTGGGAAAAAGGAAAATAAAAAATAGGAAGAAGACGAAAAGAAATTAATCCATATTTGAGGGAATGAGAAAGGAAAGGAGAACTTGGAACAGAAATAAATGAGGTGGGGAAGAGGAGTCTTCCTGTAGGGCGGAAGACATGAACCACGAGAGTAAGACTTCGAAAGGAGGAGGTGAAGGAGGAACATGTGGAGGAGGAGAAGGAGGAGGTGGAAAAGGAGGAGGAAGAGGAGAAACAGGTGGAGGAGGAGAAGGAGGACGTGAAGAAGGAGTCTGTAACAAGAGCGTTCGGGAGTTCGAGTAGTAAGATTCTCTGCTAATGTCTCCTTTCACTTCGACGAAGAACGTCCTGAGACGCGATCCCGAAATAATTCTTATTGTGCGACGTCACCATCATAGGGATTTGATCTTATCCACCCTATCTGGGGGGGGTTGACACCCTTTCCTGGTCTGCAGAAACGAGACTCTGAGATGAAGCCACCATTTGGATGCAAAGTCCGTGTGTAATGTGTGTGTGTGTCATGTGACGATACGCGTAACCTCGTGGTGCATGTCAGTGGATCGTAACGTGGATGGTGTGGGCCTTATCATTCCACTTTTATTCCACTGTCGAAATCCACCTGTTTCAAGTGCCTCGCGAGAACCCGAGGCCGTTTCTAGGTCTCCCCTAGCACTGGTGGTCACCTTGACATGAAGTCTGATTAAGACGTAAGGAAGTGAAATGTGCTTGCAAGGGGGGAGGCATAGATGATGCAGTGTAACTCTAATACTTACACTTTTAATTGTAATACTTTCTAGACAACGGTGGCGTGGATTTTGAAGCACTGTGCGTGTGTGTATGTGTGTGTGTGTGTGTGTGTGTGTGTGTGTGTGTGTGTGTGTGTGTGTGTGTGTGTGTGTGTGTGTATGTGCGCGTGTGTGAACGTGTGTACGTGTGTGTTTAAGATTTTTTTTCAGAAGTGGGCCAGTTTCTTGAGGTACTCGTTTCCATTGGCGACTGGATTTGCTAGTACACGGGGATAGCGACGAGGCTTCCCCTCTGGCGGGTGGAGTGTCAAGTCTCCTTGGGCAGAAATGAGTCTGTTGGGTAGTGAGCTACGGTCGTCTCCACGCTGTGGGTTTTGAAACGTGTCTGGCTAAGTATCGGACGTTTTTTTTCTTGTTTATGGGTTTCGAAAAATCGTGATGTTGAGTTCTGGGTTACCCTGCAACTTGTGCGTGAAGCGGCAAGGGCTGGACTGTATAAGACGAGACCCATGAATGACCCATTTTGAGTATCGTGCGTGTGTGTGTGTATACAAAGATACATACATATATGTATATATATATATATATATATATATATATATATATATATATATATAACTTTATGTGTGCATGTATTTGGCGTGGAAGCTGGAACTTGCATGAACAACGATGTGCTTCACTTTTTAACCCCCTGGGCATTCACTCTTTCGTTATTTCCAGGTCGACTCTTCAGTTGTAAAGATGTTCTTCGTCCACCTTCGAGACGCCGCGACTTCGACTTGTCTTAGGGGTTGAGTGAGGATCTATTATTTTCAAAATGGCGGCAGCTCATGTACGATAAAGTTTCTATTTCTGAGGTTCTTTTGCAAGACTCCACACTCTGGGGTCTTCCTTAGATTCCTGGGGCGCCTGTGCACCAGGTCCCCGCTGGAGACGCCCTCAGGTTCTTCCTTCTTCAGGACCTTTCGTCTTTGGGGCTCTCGACATCGTTCGAAATTCTCACCGGAGAGTCTCCATAGCTGGACTTCTTTGGAGCGTTCCCTTCTTTCGACGTGGGG
>NC_134785.1:60009407-60014407 GCF_046742065.1 Oratosquilla oratoria | reverse complement strand
GCATATATATATATATATATATATATATATATATATATATATATATATATATATATTTATATATTTATATATACATATATATATATATATATATATATATATATGTATATACATACACACAAACACATACACACACACACGAATATATATGAATATAAATATATATATATATACATATATAAATATATATATACATATATGTATGTATATATATACATACATACATATATATATATACATATATATATATATATATATATATATATATATATATACACTGTATATTTATGAGTGTATAATGACACTATTATTGGTCACATCAGTGTTTCGATTGGTAGCAACTCGTATAATGATATTTTTCAGCAAAAGCCAGTGCTTCTACCCTCGTACAGCGAGGGAACCAGAAACACGTGCTGGACTCGTGATCGATAGTTATCCTTTTCGATGAGAGCTTTGAAATCATATATGGCTCGGTCTATGTTGTAATCCTTCACACGCACGCACACACACAAACACACTCACACACACACACACACACACACACACACACACACACACACACACACACACACACACTACACAAAGGCCTTCTTGCCCAACAGAGCGGGGTACCGGCTTGCAGTGTTGTGATGCTTTTCATTCTTGGGCGGGAATTAAACTCAGACCACTGAGATAGCAGGTGAGCTCAGTACCACTACATGAGCAATCCTTTGCATATACGAGTGACTATGCGAGAGGAGTCTTTTAAAACCTACTCCCTAATCCAGGAGAGTCCATTCTGCTCGTGGGGGAGTAAGGAGGGGGGGTAGGGGTGGGGTAGAAAGTTAACTACTTGACCCCAGACCGTTAAACATGAACAACCGATGTGGTAGTTTGGACTAAACAACCCAATTAGCGTTGTTAATGGACATTGTCAAGGACTTCCCTGAAGAGATGAAAGTACGGAACTCTTGGTGAGACGGGAACTGGCGACTACAGTACCATCTGGGGGAGATCGCGTGGAACTAAATCTTTGTTTTGAGTTCAGGGGGACGATATATATATATATGTATATATATATGTATATATATATATATATATATATATACATATATATATATATATATATATATGTGTGTGTGTGTGTGTGTGTGTGTGTGTGTGTGTGTGTGTGTATGTGTGTGTGTGTATTGTTTCTTTCTTTTTTAGGGGAAGGGGATTACGATTAGTTATAAGGAAATTTTTCGTTCCATAACTATAAACACATTAATATAAAATTGAACAACAAGTAACAAATAAATAGATACTCAGATAAATGAAAAAAGGGATATCATCAGCGCCATCTCTTGAATGTGAACATAACAAGAGTACTCCATAGTTACATATATATATATCTGTTTCCTATCTTCTGGTACTTGATTCACTGTTTCGCAGTGTCAAGTTCCTTCCTCAATGGTTTTGTTCCGGATGATACTAGGCAACATTTTTCCAACTGAGACAGAGAGCGAGAGAGAGACAGAGAGAGAGAGACGGAGAGCGAGAGAGAGACAGAGAGCGAGAGACAGAGAGCGAGAGAGAGCAAGTGACAGAGAGAGAGCGAGAGAGAGGGAGATAGATAGGTAGAGATAGAGATAGATAGATAGAGAGATAGAGAGAGAGTGTGATAACGAAATCGAAGCCCATGAGGCGTCCCAGGAACCGCGGCCGCCGCTGCCGCCGCCGCCGCAGGGGGACGGAGCGGCGTCGCAAGAGCGGCCGAAGAGAAAGTGGACAACAACAACAACGACGACGGCGACGACGACGGGGCGCGAGAATAAAATGGCGACCGCCGACGCCGACGCTAAGACATTTGGCCAACGCTTGGCCTCCGGGTGGTTCTGACCCCTCGAGGGCGTCCGCGAACTGGAGGAGGAAGAGGAGGAAGTAAGGGCGAGGGAGAGGAGGAGGAAGAGAAAGAGGAAGGGAACGTTGTAAGAATGAAGGAAAGAAGGAGGGAGGTAAGGACAAAGGAAAGAAGGAGGGAGGGAAGGAGGTAAGGACGAAGGAAGGAAGGAGGGAGGGAAGAAGGTAAGGAAGAAGGAAAGAAGGAGGGAGGGAAGAAGGTAAGAAAGAAGGAGAGAAGGAGGGAGGGAAGGAGGTAAGGACGAAGGAAAGAAGGAAGAAGAGAAGGAGGTAAGGAGATGACAGATGAGGAGGAGGGAAAAAAGGAGGAAGGTGGGTATGAGGATTGAAGGGGAGAGGGAGACTGGAAGATAGAGGGAAGAGAGAGAGAGAGAGAGAGAGAGAGAGAGAGAGAGAGAGAGAGAGAGAGAGAGAGTGTGTGTGTGGGGGGGGGCCTCTTTAATCTTGTAGTAATTTTATGTCTTTTGCCTGGCTATTTCATTCAGGTCTGCGGGTGCGCTATTCTCGTTACATTATAAAAAATAAATAAATAAGATTAATAAAATAAATAAATAAATAAATAAATAAATAAATAATCCTCTTATTTCCCCTTCCTCTTGACTTGGTCTCCTTCAAACGAGATGAACCACTCTCCTCTCCACACATACAGTTTCCTCACCCCTCTCTCTCTCTCCCTCTCTCTCTCTCTCTTTCTCTCCTCTTAATTATCTCCCACATCTTGTTTATTTTAAATTGGCGAACGCTCTCGCTCTCTTTTCTCCCACCTTTCTCTCTCTCTCTCTCTCTCTCTCTCTCTCTTTCTCTCTCTCTCTCTCTCTCTCTCTCTCTCTCTCTCTCTTTCTCTTTTGAAGGCGATTTTCTTTCCCGTACCGAAACCAACCCGATTAACAACGACTCTGCTTGAACTTTCGCAGTCTTCCTCTCACTCCCTGTTTACCTCGCTTAGTAACGGCTTGCTGGGAGTGGCCACTCCCCCCCCCTCACCTCCTCCTCCTCCTTCGCGCCTCCAGGGCCTTAGTAAGGCCGTGCGAAGGAAAGGCCTAAGACACACTTTCTATTTATACGCCAATTTAGGAAGTCGCGAATTTGACCCAATCCTCTCTTTGCCAGAGTGTAAGGACACGCTCAGCTGAATGTATCGTCTGTAGTTAGCCAGAATAAAATCACACAAGTCCATGAGCGAGCGGGGTCGCGGTCGGTCATGGTCCCCTCTTTTGAAAATAGACTCGAATATACAAATCATGTCGCTTTGTGGAAGAGAGGTTGGTGGGTTAGTTAACTTCGAACGAACGTCAATCTCTCTCTTTCTCTCTCTCTCTCTCTCTTGTTCGGACAGCTTTCCCGGTACTTCCTCCTCCTCCTCCTCCTCCCTCTTCTTCTCTAGGACGACGACGACGAAGATAATGACGATAACGACGACGACGACGAAGATAATGACGACAACGACAACGACGACGACGACGACTACAACCCCCCTCCTCCTCCTCCTCCACCTGTTCCAAGGAGAAGGTCTAATTCTATAAGACTGCAATAGTGACGTTACTTCCGGGGCGTAGATAGTGCCCAGAACTATGACGTCACGTCCTCCTCCTCCTCCTCTTTTTCTTCCATTTGCCTCCTAGTCTTCTCTCTCTAGTGTATTATTTTTGTTGTCCTTCATACTTCTATCAAAGTAATGAAACATAAAATATATCTTATCTTCATCCTCTTTTTACTTTTTATTTTTTTTCTTCGATTTTTTGTTTTTTCCCTCCCTCCTCTCTCCCTCCCTATCCCTCCTTAACCAGTTGCCTATCAATCGAGATGAGCTTTACGACGTCAGGATCTACGTCACCTTTATGACGTCACGGACCCGGGACACTCGATGACGTCAAGTCGCGCGGTGTGAGATGGCCTTACTTTTCTTAGAAAACTTCTTATTTTGTCTTTCCTTTTCCACTTCCTTTCAGTTATGCCGTCAATTTTCTTCGGATTTAAGTCCCCAGGTCTCTTCCTCCTCCTCCTCCTCCTCCTCCATTTCCGTAACCTTAAAGTTAACAATTAATTTTGCCATAACATGTCCATTAAACTGGTGACACTGATGCTCTATAATTTCGCGTTCAATGCGTCTGTGACCGCGAAATTTAAATTTAGCCCAACGGTTATTTTAGTAAACCGAATTTTGTGGCTTACAATTCTGCCAATACTAATCTTAGATCATTAGTATTACTAATTTCATGGTTGTACTAGTTCCAACGGAGGTATGCTAACGGTACTATTATTATAAGCACGGCAGTACTGTCATGGCTATTAATATGCCGTGATTAAGTAGGTCAAATAGACATTTACCCTAACGGAAAGCTTTCTCCATTGTGTTGGTGGTGGTAGTGGTGGAAGTGAAGAGATGGTGAAGAAAATAGCAAAGAAATATTTCAGAACAGAATCGAGAGGGAAACGTTTGTGCTTGTCCGACAATTTAAGATTTTGTCACGACTGCAGTGGAACTAAGGTTACTATGGGCAGAAGCGTTATGACGTCATCATAACCACTGTTGTCTGTTCATGTTAAAATTGATCAAACTAATGTTGATGGTGACAGTGATCCTACTGCTAATTAATACCATTCAGTTTCAAATTCAGTAATGACGGTATTGTTAAGAACAGAAACAAGTAACATTTGTGAGAAAATAACAAAGTTAATAATGACGATATTCGTAATAGCTACAAGGATAACAGTGTCGCCATCTTCATGATGACGAAACAAAAAGAATGATGATAAAAATATAACTGTGAGACATATGATAAGACGTCCTGACAAGATGAAGAGGAGGAAGAGGAGGAGGAGGGGGAGGAGGAGGAAGAGGAGAAAAAGAAGGGAACTGTGAAGAGAGTGAAGAAGAGAAAATAAAGAGAACAAGGAAGATGTGGGAGAACCAAAAGTGGGACACAGGAGGAGGAGGAAGAGAAGAAAGAAGAAGAGAGGAAGAGGAGGAGGAGGAGAAAGAGAAGGAAAGAGAAGAAAGCAGAGCGGTAAATTTAGGCATCTACAGCCGTGGTAGTACGCACTATCACGGTGTAGGGGGGGAGTGGGGGAATGGGGGAATGGGGGGAAGGGGGGAAGGGGGGGAAGAGGACTTGAAG
>NC_134785.1:59996907-59999407 GCF_046742065.1 Oratosquilla oratoria | reverse complement strand
ACTCCCCAAAACCTCATCTAGGGTTACTTTGTTTTCTAGAAAATACTAGAAACTAGGTATTTTTACCACTGGTGCCATCAGTGTAGTCAGTATAAACCCTCATCTTGTTCCCAAACCCTACCTAGAGTTATTTTATGTTTTCTAGAAAATACTAGAAACTAGGATCTTATCCCACCACTGCCACCAATGTAGTCAACACAAATCCTCATCTTGCTGCATTGCTTCAGATCGAGGCAGTGGGCGGGTGACAGGGATGGCCCATCATTCGCAAGGACCTAAGGTTGGAGGGGGAATCCAATTGGATGGCGGATGAATGTGGGATGGATGAAGGATGGATGAATGTCTTGACTTGGGGTCACCCACTTTACATGGGGGGGGAAGAGGCCTTTTAGTATATATCTAAATACCTAACTGCAGCAATTTGTTCTGATAGAGTACCTCTAGTAAGAAAACAATAGCAATTTAGCATGTCTACAATTACAGGATAATGTATTGAAAAATGATAAAAAAAGACCTAACCTTGATTGCTACGAAGTCACAAAAACCACAAATAAACATTCTGAATGTGTTCGGACAGTTTGTGAGTTGATTTGAACATAGTCAGCGTTCCACTGGGTACTCTGAACCCGTTTAAGCGTCACTCTTATTTCTATGCCTCTGTTCAAGCGTAACTGTCGTTACTACGCCTCCGGTGCCCTTACCATAACCAGAAACTACTTCCTAGGAGCTTCTCGCTTTTGTCTCTAAGAGAACTCCAGAACTACCCAACCTAACGGGACAACACCAACGAATAATAAATAAAACTACACTACACCAGTGACGAGTAGCAACTTCTCGACCCCCCTTCGGAGGAGAAGGAGGAAGAGGAAGAGGAAGAAGAAGAAGACGAAGAAGAAGACGAAGAAGACGAAGAAGAAGGAGGAGGAGAAGAACGCGAAGAACGCGAAGAACGCGAAGTAGAAGAAAAAGAAGAACGTGAAGAAGAAGAAGAAGAACGCGAAGAAGAAGAAGACGAAGAAGAAGAAGAATAAGAGGAAGAAGAGGGAGAAGAAGAAGAAGAAGGAGAAGAAGAAGAAGAAGAAGAACGCGAAGAAAAAGAAGAAGAAGAAGCAGCAGCAGAAGAACGCGAAGAAGAAGAAGAAGACGAAGAAGAAGAAGAATAAGAGGAAGAAGAGGGAGAAGAAGAAGAAGAAGGAGAAGAAGAAGAACGCGAAGAAAAAGAAGAAGAAGAAGCAGCAGCAGAAGAACGCGAAGAAGAACGCGAAGAAGAACGCGAAGAAGAAGAAGCCGCCGCAGCCTTGTGAGGCCTGCAGAGGACCATAGCAACTGCATCCTGCTCTTCCTGGGCGAGCCATGCATGTTGGCCCTTGGAAGGGCGTCTCATTGATTTTTAGAACGGTTTAGGTGCCGACTGGCCAATCGATTGCTGTCCAGCAACGGAAAAGCCCCCAACGCCCTACCCGACGCCGCCACCGACGCCGCCACCGCCCCCGCCGCCAACATAGGCCTATCAAACTCTTCTCCCCTTCCCGGCCTTCCTGCCTTCCTTCCTTCCTTCCTTACACCTTCTGGAGGGTTTAGTATTCTGTCTCATCTTCGCCTCTTCCTCCTCCCCTCCTTCTCCACGTGTTACTATTCCCACTAATACTATTGTTACCACCACCACCTCCACGGCCATTACTATTACTCCTCTCCTGTGCAACATTCTAAAAAAAAAAGAAAAGAAAAGAAAATCCTTGAATACATTGGCGCATGGTACAGATGTCGCTAGAGGGACGCCAGACGATTTCATTATGCAGGTGACCCTCCCTCGGCCAATACGGGGTATCTTTCAACCCAGAAGCCTTTCAGGTCGTGGTCCGACCCTCAGTGGCGCCAAAGGGGAACAAAATACCAAAAGAATGTCACACTAGTGAACAGTGAGTTGACACCGATCCTCTGTGCCACTTTGCCGCCTCCTACAGACAGTGTCTACCTCTGTCCTCTGCCTCTTGTATCCTTTGCAATCATATAATTGTGGGTTTCTTACTGGTGTTTACCTATAAGCTTTAATAATATATATGGTGGTCGAAATATACATATTTTCTGTCCATCTTATCACATTCTCCGACAGTGGGTCAATAAATCTTATATATATATATATATATATATATATATATATATATATATACATATATATATATATATATATATATATATATATATATATATATATATATATATATATATATATATACATATATATATACATATCAATGATAATAGGTTAAGTACCAGAACAGCCCTGTAAGGACCAATAGGTCTCTTTCTGTTCGTTTGTCCTCCATGCAACTCCTACCCAACCCCCTTCGCCTCCTACCCTTCCTCCACTATCACCAACTCTTACTCTATCTCCACATCCTCCTCTTCTTCCTTCACAACCACTACCAACTCCATATCCTCATGATCTTCAATAACAATCTTAATATAGTTAAACTGCCATTATTACCGTTACCAATGC
>NC_134785.1:59986907-59991907 GCF_046742065.1 Oratosquilla oratoria | reverse complement strand
AAAAGAAGAAGAAGAAGAAAAAGAAGAAGAAGAGGAGGAAGAAGAAGAAGGAGAAGAAGAAGAAGAAGAAGAAGACGAAGAAGACGAAGAAGAAGACGAAGAAGAAGAAGAAGAAGGAGAGGAGGAAGAAGAAGAAGAATGCTAAGAAGAAAAAGAAAAAGAAGAGGAAGAAGAAGAAGAGGAAGAAGTAGAAGAGGAAGAAGAAGACGAAGACGACGACGAAGAAGAAGAAGAAGAAGAAGAAGGGGAAGAAGAAAAAGAATAAGAATAAGAATAAGAATAAGAAGAAAAAATAGAAGAAGAAGACGAAGAAGAAGAAGAAGAAGAAGACGAAGAAGAAGAAGAAGAAGACGAAGAAGAAGAAGAAGTAGAAGAAGAAGAAGAAGAAGAAGAAGAAGAAGAAGAAGAAGAAGAAGAAGAAGAAGAAGAAGAAGAAGAAGAAAAAGAAGAAGAAGAAGAAGAAGAAGAAGAAGGAGAAGAGAGGGAATCGAGGGAACATCTGAGGGAAATATGAAAAATCGCCAAGTTAAGATGAATGGACTCCAGTTCTCGTATTACGATCTCTTAGCCCCTTTCTTCCTAGTCAATCGTCCAGGATGTCTCCTCTTTGTATCTTCTTCTCTTGGGTCTCCTCTTTATTCACTTTCCTTCCGTTTCCTCTTTGTAATTCGCTTCCTCTCTCTCCTCTTTGTACCTTCGCTTTCTCTGTGTCCTCTTTTATCCCTTTCCTTTCTTTTGTCTCCTCTTTGTACCTTCGCTTCCCGTCTCCTCTTAGTACATTTACTTTCTCTGTCTCCTTGTTCTCTCGCTTCCTTGTCTCCTCTTTGTACCTTCACTTCCCGTCTCCTCTTAGTGCTTTCACTTTCTCTGTCTCCTTGTTCTCTAGTTTCCTTGTCTCCTCTTTGTACCTTCGCTTCCCGTCTCCTCTTTATTCCTCTTCGCCAACTCGCATTCCTCCATGTGTTAGTTCCTCTTGTCCAAGGTCTCCTCTTACCATCCCCTCGCTGTCCCCCCCCGTCTCTTAGCCACTGGAAAGCCCCCCCCTCCCCCCACTTTCCCCCACCTTCCCCCTTTCTCTCCCTCAATGGCCATCCATCAGCTCCTCCATTTTTCTCTTCTTCTCCCCATCTATGATCTCGAACTCGGATTTTTTTTATCTTTTATTTTAAGATCGCTTTCTCTCAATCTCTCTCGTGATAATGTTCCTGTCTCATTTTGTCTTATTCGTAGGTTATCCTGATATCGTTTCTTTTGAGATATTCTTTTTTTTCGTAGTAGATCCTTCTCTCTGTATTGATTTTTTTTTATTCGTAGGTACTTGTGACAAAGTTCCATTTCTGAAAAATATCTTTTTGTTTATCTATTTATTCGCTTATTTGCCTATTTCTTATCTATTTATTTTATTTTACATTATTTACTCTTTAGTCGCGCCTGTTTACTTATTTATTTATTTAGTTATTTAGTTATTTTCCCAGTCGTTCATATTTTTTTTATACATTGTCAGGTTCTGGTTGGATATTTGTCCTACTTCCGGGAACTCGAGGCGTCCGGATTTTGCCGGACTAAATGAATAAGGAAAGAATTGCCTTACCGAAGTGACCTCTTTCTCTCCGTTGTCTGCCTTATCTGCCGCCGGGCGATTTCTTTCATTTGAGGCAGACCCTCCCCCCCCCCCCGTTCCGCTTCGAAAGGATTTAAGTTAACTTGAATTGATCTCAGTTAACCTTCTCGATACGTTCTGTTGCCGCCATATGATTTTATTCAGTTGAGGAACGAGGGCATAGTCTTTCCTGGAGCGAGCGAGAAGAGCCTTCCAGAAGTGTCCTCCTCCTCCTCCTCCTCTTCCTCTTCTTCCTCCTCCTCCTCCTCTCTCCCACCATCTCCCGCGATAGGCCTATACGCCATTTTGTCTTCCTGGGGGAAACATTTTCTCACTGCCTCTCTCTCTCTCTCTCTCTCTCTCTCTCTCTCTCTCTCGCACTCACACACGCACCCACGCACACACAGACACACACGCGCGCGCGCGCACCCACACATACGCTCACACACACACACACATACAAACACACATACACGCACACACACACACACACACACACACACACACACACACACACACACACACACACTCACACACACACACACACACACACACATACACACACACACACACACACAAACACGTATACAAGAACCTGACTTGCTTTTACTTGGTTAGTTGAGAGATAAGAGTTCCCTGCCAAGGCAATAAAAGATAATAACATGGAAAATGCATTCTTAAAAAAAGAAAAAAAGAAGAAAAAAAAAGGCAAACCAAAACCGAATAAAACAAACAACACTAAAACGAAACAGTACAAATACAAAACTAAAAAATAAACAAATGAATGAATAAAATAAAATAAATCAGGAGCCAGATGACACTTCAGAATGAAGAATGAACATTTCCCGCTCCTTCATGAAGTGCCACATGAAGTGCCATACGTGCCATACGTGATGTGCCACACACGACGACGACGACGAGAAGGAGTGTCAAGGACAACATTGGCACCCGTATCATGCTGCAGGTGCAACTTCTCAATCCCTTCCTACCTCATCTTCCTCTTCCTCCTCCTTCTGCTCCTCTTCGTCCTCGGCCTCCTCTTCCTCCTCCTTCTCCTCCTCTTCGTCCTCGGCCTCCTCAACCCACTACTTTTCGTCCTTCTGTTCTTCCTCCTCCTCTACGTCCTCGGCCTCCCTTTCCTCCTCCTTTCCTCCTCTTCGTCCTCGGCCTCCTCTTCCCCCTCCTTTTCGTCCTCCTCCTCCTCCTCAGCCCCATGAACAACTTTCATATCATCACTTTTCATTTTATGAAGGCGTGATTTTATTTTATTTCTGGCAGAGACGAGGAGGCATTGGGGGTGGGAGATGGGGGGGGGGAGGGAGGTGGATTTCAGCCACAAAGGGATCTCAGTCCGATGAGACCTCCGTTCAGGCTGAAGTCCGCATTTTCAAGAGATTAAGACTGTTTTTCTGTGGCTGGGATTAAACACACAGAACGCGGAACTGTATTGAAAGGTTAAGTATTTGTTTCTTGCCAAGGTTTCGGCCGTAGGTAAGGGGTTTATTATATACATATGTAAGAGTGACCACTAGGAAAGAGAAGCTAAACGAAGCAGAGCGCTTTCGTATATTACGTCTTCGAAGTACTTTGCACTGGATATAATACACGAAAGCGCTTTGCTTCGTATATATCTCGTTCCAACACTAAAACATGACACATGGTACCATTGGCGCTTTCAGCGTAGACACGAGTTCGAACCCCCAGCTGTCCGAAGACGTAAGGCAAAGGTGGCGTCTGTGGCCGTAGTTTTTATTTATTTTAAAAACTGGTTATCTTATTTTATTCCTTGAGGGCCAGTTGTCACTCATGACGCCGTTGTCAGTGTCAGCATTGTTTCCAACACCACAACGACAACCACTACCACCACCACCACAATGGCTACCATAGAGCATCGAACCATTTCCATTCCAATTTCGTCTCCCCTTCTTTTCCCCCTTCCAGCGCCTTCTCTCCCCCCTCCTCCCCCTTGATCCCCCTCCACCTCCTCCCCTCTCCCCCCCTCCAGCTTGATCCCCTTCAACCTCCTCTCCCCCCTCCTCCTCTCTCCCCCTCGCACTTGCTCTGCACTCCAGAGGCCGCTGGGGCAGTCTTGTTGCCTCAAGTTCACGACTGATTTTATTTCAACGTTTTGTTCGGGATTTCAATTGAACGAATTTAGGTTTTAAGAAGGAAATAGGCAAGAATTAGTTCACCAATAGAGTAGTTAACGAATGGAATAGACTCAGTAACCATGTAGTTAGTGAGCGCTGAATCTATTGGTTGTTAAAAAAAAAAGGTTAGACAGCTTTGTGGATAGGGATGACAAGTGGTAAAGGAACTGCCTAGTGTAGGCCTTATGGTCTTCTGCAGTCTCCTTCGTTCTTATGTTCTTAAAGGGACGCCCTGAACCTGTCGGACACTTCCGGATGCTTCTGGGGCTTCCCAGCGGCCATTTTCCAAGGGAAAGAGCTTGGTAATGAATGAAATCGGCTGGTGCTAGCCAGAATAAAATAAGTTGTGTACAAGTGTATATGTTGAAGGACCTTCTTGCCTTCCTCCCTCCCCTCCCTTTCCTTTCCTTTCCTTTGCCTCCTAATCTCCCCTCTCCCATCCCTCCCTCATCCTTCCCTTTTCTCTACATCCCTTCCCCTTCCAATTCCCTCCCCTCCTTCCTTCCTTCCCTCTTCCCCCTCCCTCCTTCTCCTCCTTCCTACCTTCTTCCCCTCTCTGCTTCTCCACCACCCCTTCAGAGCGTCCCTTTACCTCCTAATCTTCCCTCTCCCATTCCTCCCTCATCCTTCACTTTTCCGATTCCCTCTCTTCCTTCCTCCCCTCTTTCTCTCCCCCTTCCTCCCTGCCTCTCCCCTCCACCGTCGAGAGTCCCTTTACCTCCTATCCTTTCCCCTTCCGATCCCGTCTCCTCCCTCTCTTCCCCTCCTTCCTCCCCTCTTCCTCCCTGCCTCCCCCCCTCCCCACCTCCGCCGCCTGGGAGTCCCCTCTTTTCACTGCAGGCTATTCTGACCATCCAGTCTTCCCTCTCCGGCTCGCTCCGTGCCGTTAGGTTAATCTCCCATGCCGTAACCCATCCGCGCGCAGAGGCCCGGCCTCTTCAGGCCGCAGAGACCTTCGAGGTCTTAATTCGAGGCTTCGTAAGACCTGGCTGAGGATGACCTTCTCGTTCTGCCTCGAGGAAGAGGAGGAGGAGGAGGAGGAGGAGGAGGAGGAGGAAGTGGAGGAGGAGTTCTTTTCTTGTCGTGTTTCGTTGTAGTACCTCGGAAAGGTATCGATAACTCGGGAAGGTACTGATAACTCGAAAAGGTCATGATAACTCGGATATGATAGGTTCATTCGAAAATGTCTTGAAAAAACGGCAAGGTATTAATAACTCGGAAAATCGTAAAAACTCGGAAAGACCCATAAC
>NC_134785.1:59959407-59976907 GCF_046742065.1 Oratosquilla oratoria | reverse complement strand
AGTTCGATCATCGTTTTCTGCTTTATCATTCTTGTATTAACGTGACCTGGGCTGCCTTCTCCAGACACTACTTTATACACAGGGGGCCCCGGGAGCTGGGCCCCGTTATGTCACAAGGGCTGAAGTTGGGGGAGGGGGAGGTTAGGTCGGGCGTGTACGACCTAACGCAGAAGTCATCTGTTACCCAGGTTGGGGTGGGCTAACACAAACCAACATAGGAAAGCTATATTGGCAATATATATATATATATATATATATATATATATTGCCATCCATCCATATACCAAAGATTTTTCCTTCTTACCAAGGAGGTATCCATAGTCAAAAGGCATATATCCACTCCCACCCATTTCATCCCTACCCATTCCACTCCCATCCACCACCCTTCCATCCATCTCGTCTTAGCTCCTCATGGATGACGGGTCATCCTTGTATCCCGCCCACTGCCCTAAGTCAGAAGTAATGCAGCAAGACACAGCAAGGCCGCTTCACTTAATCGGCGACCCCCACTTTCCGTCCCCTCATGCAGAAAAATAGAAGACGGGGAGAAATCCCTTCGGGCTGCGTCAAAATATTATTCATATATAACCACCTCGTAACCCACCCACTCCCTTCCTTGCATTATAGTATCATCTATACATAACCATTCTCCATTCACCCCTATCTCCTGCCTGCTCCCTTCCATGCTTAACAGGCATTCCCCTCTTGCTCAAAGCCCCTTTCATCCCATCCATCCATCTCATCCTCGGTCGACCCCTCCCGTTCACTCATCCACCTCTGCCTTCCACACCTCTTTTACTAATCTATCGTAACTCATTCTTTCCATGTGTACATACCATCCCAATATATATATCGATCTGATGCGTATACCTTTTCACAAGGATGGCTGCGGCATTGCTGTCGCCAAAAAAAAAAAAAAAAAAAAAAAAGAAGAAGAAGAAGATGCAAGCTTGGCATGACATTAAATCCACGCGAAGACATACTTACCAAAAACAATATCCTCTTACATACAGTAATACAGTGACCTAATTAAAAAAAAAAAGAGAAAGAAAAAAAAAAGAGCAAAAGGAAACAGAAAGAAAAAACAAGATAGAGAAAAAGAAAGAAAGAAAATTAAATAGGAAGAGACTGCATCAAACTGGGTTAATATTCGAAGGAACAAAAAGAGGACCTTGGGGTACTCACCTCTCAAGAAGCCGGCGACCTCTCTCAACCAGGGACGTCGGGACGCTCTCTTTCTCTCGCTCTCTCAGCACCTCTGACGCGATGAGGAGTCCCGCCAAAGGAGCAACCGTGACGTCACGCGTCACGTGAACACGTGACGCGTGACGGAAGCGATGAAACGTGTGGGGGCAGAGGGAGAGACCTCTATGAAGAAGATTCTCCCCCCAGAGTCACGTGACCGACGGCCTTATGACGTCAGCATACGTGACGTCATTCAACGGAGTTGTGACGTCACGGCGTGCTGGACGCTTAGTGACGTCATAATGTATTGAGAATCCTCCCAATCGCATTATGACGTTTACAAATGCGTCACTTTCTTTTTAGCGCACCCACAGGGTCGTTAGTTTGCTGTTTCTTCTTCGACGACGACGTCGATCGACGTAGATCGACGCATAAGGAGAGATGGACAACGTCGATGGGTAGCAGTGATTGCTGTACGGTGGTCCTCTTCTTTAGCGTCGATCCGTCACTTCAGGATAGATCGACGCGATCGAGGTAGTCGGACGAACGGCGTCGATGGCGTCAGTTCCGTCGCCGGTGACGTCAGAGTTACGTCATCGGTGACGTCAGAGTCACGTCGCTGGTGACGTCATGCTGACGATGTTGACGTGATGGCAAGATGATGACGATGACGATGACTTCCGTGGTGAGACGCTCACGAGGAACCTCCGTGAAGAAGGGCCGCTCGATGTTCTTGGCGGTCGTCTCAACGCTCTTCGCTCGAAGTCCAGGATCCCAACGCAGGAACAAGAACGGGCCTCGAGGTAGTTGGTCCTGGAGGCGAAGTCCCCCTCCAGCAGATCCGCGGCTTACAGTGAGGTAGATTAAAAAAGTTGAGGTAACTCAGTTGCTAGTGGCCGAAGCAGTTGAGGTAGAAGTGTCTAGTGAGGTAGATGGCGACCATAGCCCATGGAGACCCCGTGTGCATTTGAGGGAAATTTGGTTCTGACTGACACCAGGCGATTTTATTCAGCTCGAAGGAGCCTCTGGGCCTGGGTAGGACATATACATACGTACATATACATACTGATGATCTCACTGAAGGGTTTGTCTGGTTGGTCTCCGGGACACTCGAGTAGGTTGAGACGAACACACCACAAGGTTCCTCGACGTTGGGGAGACTCCAGCAGGAGAGGCTGAAGCCATCCCTGCTCGAGACGAGTGATGACTGAGACCTGTCCCAAGAAGTTCGTCGGAAGCTTCTTCGTCGGTACTGGAGAACTCTTCTGGATTTGGGGCTACGCAGTTTCTTCTAGAACGTCTCGGAAGTGACCTACGGCATGGCGTGGCTTCTGGTCTCGCTGCCTGGGTCCCAAAGGCCCTGGGCTACCGTAGGACATTCGTGGAACGATCTAGAACGCTGGTATACACACACACACATTGGTAGACTGCTAAGAAGGAACTTGGTTCTTCAAAAAATTGAGTTTCAGATCGAAATAAGACGAGAAGGAAGATGATGATGAAGAGAACTTCGGGAACCACGAGTCCGTGGAGATTAAATACAGACAGACATAAGTAGACGAAAATAATAAATGACTTGAGTATAAGGTAGTGATGCACATTCTTGATCAAAACCGCCCTCTTGCTTGGAGGGGGCGGAGGCTTAGGGGCGTTGCTATGGATACCACGGTAGAAAAATAATATCATTATTAACGCCTTTGTGTGGGTAGTATCCATTGCAACGGCCGTTTGTGAGAATATCTATCAAGAATGAGAAGTACAGTAAACAAAGTTTGAAAATAATTCTTTTGTATAAAGAGGGTAGAGGAGGTACAATATGGAGGCAAAGGTAGGGCAAGGGCCGCGTGGAATGAAGATCCTGACAGAGTTATTAGAATGATAGGAGGAGGGAAGGGACGGAAGAGGAGAGGGGAGAGGAGGGGAAGTGACGTTGGGGGGGGGGGCGGAGAAGAAGGGGAAACCACAATCCACAACCATATAACCATCCAATACCTTTCCCCTTGACACGATTCCCCGTGTTTAGAGGTTATAATTCTATACAATATAAGCGCCTGTGGCCTCTGAAGGGGGATTAGAAGAAAGGTACTGTTCACGTGGCTCTCCCTCTTCCCCCCTGGCAAGTCCCCTTGGGTCCCTCCTATCTAACTCCCCTCTCCCTTCTCGTTGCCAAGGTAGGGGGGGACGTATGCAAGGGGCACCGCCCCCCCGGTCCCCTGACCACTATACTAGACACTTCAGTCATAAATCCTAAGAACACAACAAACATTTTTTTTTCTTCTATTTACTTGCAGGAACGTTGGTTTTTTTCGTTATCCATTCTGTCTCTACCCTTCAACATTATTGGGAGCTTATATAAAAAGAGGAACTAGTTGACAACAGGGCCGATCGTTCAATACATCACTCAACAATCTTGATCCTTATGTACACTGAGCTAATAGAGACACGGGTATGATGCCTGAAACTTGCTTTTTTTTTTAGTTTCTTTTCTTTCATTTTGTAGTTTTTGGATTTTGCGTTTCTTGCGCCGCTGCTGCCGGGCTAAGAACGCGCCTTGCCGAAGATGAATATATTGCATATTTACAAATTATAATATTTGATTGTAATTCGTAGAGAAGAAGGAATCTACATTTAATCATAATATTTCTTTGTTACTTAACAATACGCACGAGTACCCAGTGAGAGTCACAGACAGGAGGAGGATGAGGAGGATGAGGATGAGGATGAGGATGGGGAGGACACGGAAGAGAACGAAAGGCTGCAGAAGGGAAAGGACGAATGAATGCTAAAGAACGGGAGGCACTCGAGGACAGGACGTCTGAGGAGGAGGAGGTGAGGAAGACGAGGAAGATGAGGGGGAGGAGGAGGTGAGGAAGACGAGGAAGATGAGGAGGAGGAGGAGGAGGATGTGGAGGAGGAGTAGGTGGAGGTGAAGGTGAAGGAGGAGGAGGAGGTGAAGGAGGAGGAAGAGGAACACAAAGGAAGAACAAACAACAGCAGGCCTACTGGCCCTGAGGAGGAGGAGGAGGAGGAGGAGGAGGAGGAGGTGGAGGAGCTGGGTGACGGAGGTTCAGCCCGAGGGAACATCTGAAGGCCTTCACACGATTGGGTCCTTGCTGAAAGAACCAAACTGCTCTTCTTCGGGAGGGACTCCAGAGACGCTTCTCCCCGGCCGAAGAACGACCTCTGGAAGAAGTCTTCCTGTCTTCTGGAATCCCCGATAGGCTACGCACATGGCAGCAGTGCCTGGGTCAATGGTGCCAATGTGGTCCTCTAAAGGGCCTTCAAGATTGTATGACTGTGACCAGATATGTGTATAATGTATATATATATATATATATATATATATATATATATATATATATATATATATATATATATATATATATATATATATATATATATCACACACTGAATAATCCCCAGTACATATATTTTCATTTCATCAACCTCATTAATTTTTGTCCAGTTTTATTCCTTGCAAACATGATCGAGACACAAGGAGCTCGATGGAAGCATATTCGGAGACTGATACGCAGTCGAGCTAGGACTCGAACCTAGCCGATACGTAACAAATGGACTATCAAGAAGGACAGCGTATCAGTTTCCGAATATGCTTCCATCGAACTCCTTGTTAGTCTCGATCGTGTTTGCAAGGAATTAAAACAGAAAAAGTTAATGTGGTTGATAATTATATATGTATATATATATATATATATATATATATATATATATATATATGTATATATATATATATATATATATATACATATATATATATATATATCCTCCGGAGACAACAGCAAATCATAAGAAGGATCCAAAGATGTGTGGAGTGTCCCTTCCTGAAGAAACCAGCACTCTTTCAGCAAGTGATAGCAAGACTTCAGCAGCCAAGATCTTGCCCTTTGAGGTCGTAAGCGTACCTTCAGAAGCCCCTAGCCTGCCTTTTGGAATCAGCAAAGATCTCTTCCGTGGGGGAGCGGTCTGAAGATTCTTCTTCGGAGGAGTGCGTTACACCTTCAGGCAGCTGAATCCCCTGAGGAGGATGTAGTACCTGTCGGAGTAGCTCATCCCCTTCGAAGAAGTTACAGAAATCCTTTTTGGGATAAGACCCTCCCATGACGGAGTGGCACGCTTTGTATATTTTGTTCTGGCAAACGCGAGACGATTACATTCAGACTTCGGACCGAGTCTGGACCCCAGTCTGGGTCTCGGCACTTCGAGGTTCCTTTCAGAAGGGGGTCCACCGGCATCTCATCTGAACGAAATCGTCGTGCAATGACGAAAACAAAAATATCGATAAATTCGTGCCGTTCTCCTGAAGGAGATCGAGGCGGCAGACTTCGCAAGTGCTGGAGGAAGTTCGAAGGAGCTCTTCCTCAAGGCATCTTGACCCAGCCTGACCTCTTCAGGATTGCGACGCCCTTTATACAGGCTACTGCACCTAGCGCCAGACGATCTTATTACACAGCCTCGGGTCACAAGCTCGGCCGTGGAGAGACTTAGATGGATCAAGACTCTTGTGGAGGAGGGAGAAACTCCCTCCGTCAGCTGAAATCATCTGGCGATTGGCATAAGAACGTGTATAATGTGCGCCACTGGACTGACGGGGCTGACAAAGGCGTTCTGAGGCTGCCCCGCCCCCTTAATCTCTTCCCTGAACCTCCCGCTGGCGTTGGTGTAGGGCATAAGCCTCCTTCTGTGACGTATCTATAGTATGACCCTGTAAGAAGCAGGGGACGATGCCCCTAAAATCATTGCTACATCTAACACACTGTTACTCACAACTTATGCTTACGGTCAAAAAATGAAAATTATAATTATTATAATTAATAAAAACAAAATCATACTATCAATAACAATTTGCCTCCCGTGGGAGAGCAAACTGATCCCTGATTCTTGACTGGACACGTTGCAAGAGAGGAAGCGCCTCTCGGCCTCAACGGGGTCTCGATCTGGTGGGGACCTCGACAGAGCTGGGTCTTCGGCTGCCCCCGCCGGAGGAAGATTCCGCGGTGGCACCCTCAGGGGAGGATGGCACTGGGTGCCAACTCGCCCTCAGGGGTTCTCAGGGTGCCAGGGTGCCAGTCAGCCCAAGAGTCTTCCGCACCTCCGTCTCTCCTTTCTTGAAGCGTCGAACTCGAACTCCGAGTTCGGGGGATGGTTGGCTTCAGCTTCGATGTCTTCTTCTTCTTCTTCTTTTGGCTGGTTGACTGGCTCCACTACCGCTACATTTTGCGTCTTCCTTTCTCTCTTCCTTCCTTCCTTCCTTCGCTCCTTCCTTCCTTCCTTCCTTCCTTCCATCCTTCTTCCGTGACAGTCCGTGGGAGTTGGCACTCTTAAGTTCAGTGCCACCGGCATGGTTGAGGTAGAGGTGTGAGGTAGTCTGAGGTAGATCGTTTCAGAAACACAAGCCTGCGAGGGCGAAGAGGAGGAAGAGGAGGAAGAGGAGGTGGAGGAGGTGGAGGAGGAGGGGAGGAGATGGAGGAGAAAGAGGACGAGGAGGTGGAGGAGGAGGGGAGGGGATGGAGGAGGAGTGGGAGGAATATGGAAGGCATAGGAGTTGGCGATGAAGGGAAAGGGGAAGGGGGTTGAAGGAAGACCAAGGGTGAGGGGATGGTAGGGCTGGAGGAGGAGCTCTGTGACGTGGAACTGGAGCGAAGGGCGAGGCGGGGGCGGTGGTGACGACGACGACGATGACGACGACGACGACAACTTCGGGGGCGGCGCCCCGGGCGTTCTTCGGCCGAGAGTGGCATCACCTGGTGTCAACTTCCGGGTCGTTTGCGAGACCAAACGTCCGGCGAGTAGTACACACAGACGCACTTCTTCCCCGTGTACGTATCACGCGTACACATACGAATACGCAACTACGCTTACACTTATACATACACACGTGCACACACATACACACTCACAGAATCTAAGGCGTCCGAATCAGCCAGTAGAATTCACTTCACCCCTTCATACCGGGTATTGCACAGGCCCTGTATGTCTTCCCCTAACAGTGGTAGTAATAGTAATAGTACAGTGTCCGAAGTCTGTGAAGTAATAGTAGCGGTACTAAGGGAAGCCGTAACAGTAATAAGAAATAGTAACATCAATAGGAACGATTGTTTCAGCAATAGTAGCCGTTGCCAGGCAACGCAAGTTCTGGCTGTGTTGGCAGCCCAAGTAATAATATTCGCGGTGGGGGGGGGGGTAATGGTGGTAATAGTAGTAACGATACTAGCAAAGCTTGGTTAATACTATGAGTAATGGCAGGAGAAGGAAGCTTGAGTAGTTAATACTTCGTCAGCGCTGAACGCGAAGTCATCACTGGCTTCGAGTTCGTGGGAACATCGCCTGACCATCGAAGTCGAAGAAGAGGAAGTTCGAAGAGAATCACTGAGGAACCACACAGGAGAAAGTCACAGCCCCTGAGAGCCTCTTGAGTAGTTTGGGTGAGGCAGACGAGGAGTGAGAGGGGGGGGAGGGGCGTGAGGGATATGGGGTGGGTGGGGGGGAAGGAAGGCTACAGAACCTCCCCTCCCTGCATGCACACCTCGATGAGGGTACCGTCGGCACCAGCAAGCTAAAGTCTTACACAATATTGCACGAACTCCTGAGATAAGAAGCTGAGGCCGACGGTTCCTCCAGGAGGTCTTGAAGAACTAACGACGCGACGACGACGACAACGGCGGCGGCGACGACGCCGAAGTCGACGAATCCACGGACACGCCAACGTTGCCCTAGGACACGGTAACTTGGGGCCTTTGCCGTGGCAGACCCGGAGGGCGAAGGCCACTTCGAGAGAGGCCAGGTCCTCCGTAATGCAAAATTCTTGAAAGACATCGATCTCGGAAGGATCCCTGAGTCATGGGTTGGTTGGAGGAGAGAGAGGAGGAAAAGGAGGAGGAGGAGGAGGGGCAGAAGGAGGAGGAGGAGGAGGAGGAGGAGGAGGAGGAAGAGGAGGAAGAGGAGGAGGAGGAAGAGGAGGAAGAGGAGCGTCCCCTCGAGGACGGGTCAAAACCTCGACCCATAACGATGGCATCGTCCTCAAGAAGCTGTATTCGGAACAGAGCAGCTGTTATAGCCGCGGTGGGGAACGCTTTGAAGGGCAATCTGCCCCCAGCAGCTGGTAGGCATTTGTTATTCGGAGGAAAATATGCCCCCAGCTGGCAAATGTGCGAGAGAGAGACAGGTGGTGAAATAGTAGGGGGAGGGGAGAAATTTGCTCCAAAGCCGGTAATACTGAAGGAAAGCTGGTTCGAATCAGGGGGCTGGCGAGCCAGGAAGGCCAAACGTGGAAACGACAGCTGGTGAGGGCAAAGGATCGGGAGTTGGGGGGGGAGCTACAGCTGGTGAAAGGAACGCCACAGGTGGTTATTAGCCAAAGAGGGGGAAAAAGCTTTTGACAGATGTTGTAGGGGGACAGGTGTGAGGCCGCCAGCTGGTGCAGGTGGTTGTGTCCATATAGGGCTAATGTTAACCTAGAAGGCCTTCGTCGTCAGCTGAGGGAGGTCGCCCCAGCACGGCTAGGAACTATAGTGGGAGGAGCCCAGGTTGAACCAGCACCTGCACCTGCGGCCCCGCAGGAAGGTCGTGCCATGTCAGGTCAGGTTATAAGTCAGGTCGTCAGATTGGCACTCGCCTCATCCTAGATTCTGCTGCTGGCACTAAGAGAACATATAAACCCACCTCCTAGCGTCATCCTGCCACTAGGGTTGCTAGTGGTAGCACGGGAACTGCTAGTTGTGGTAGTGTGACATCTGGCATACTGTCAGGTCATGTACGTCACGGACAAAAGTTTCTCCTCTTATATATATATATATATATATATATATATATATATATATATATATATATATATATATATATATATATATATATATATATATAATATATGTGTGTGTATATATATGTATATATATATAATGTATATATATATATACATACATATATATATATATATATATATATATATATATATATATATATATATATGTATTGTGACAGCCCATATACTGTGATGTTGATCCCCAAACGGAACTTGACCTCCATCGTTACACGGAACTCCATCGTTATCCGAAACTGAAGCTTCATGCTTCAGGCTGCCTGAAATTAGGGGACAAACTTATGTTCGCGACGGTACGATTCACTTGTAAGTACTACACCATCGGGCGCTCCTTGCGGAGCTGCCAGAAGAGCGGTTTGGTTTACATCGTATATTTACGATATGGTTAAGATTACGAGATCGTAAGTGACTCGGCCACATCGTAAATTTACGAGTCACCAGCTACTGTAGTACACAGGAGTGAAAGCAAACCCATAATAATTCTGACAAATCATATCATAATGCATCAGTGTATCATACTGCTCAGGTGTATTATGGCGCTATCGTAGCACCCCAGGTTGCTCAAACCGTTGCAATCCGCCATAGTCTCTTCCTGTACAACAACAATGTCTTTCTAATATACAGTATATATATATATATTTTCTGGTGATTACAAGACGATTTTATTCAACCGAGGAGCTGATTTTGGGCCCACAGACGTAGTTTCAATCGAGAAGTCAATTTGGACTCACAGACACGAGCAAAATCGTAAAAAAAAAAAAAAAAAAAAAAAACGCTCAAAGTTCGCCAACTCTTCAGAGTCTATTTAGGTGACAGCGCCACTCGATTCTATTCATATCAGGGTGTGAACAATGGACTGAACGGGGTCCCGATCGACCACGACGCCGTTCAGTGTGTGGTCCACCCCTCACATGAATGAAATCGCCTGCCGCTGGCGCCAGTACAAAGACTATAAAGTCTGCCAATGCATATACTATATGTTATATATATATATATATATATATATATATATATATATATATACATATATATACTGTATAAATATGAACATCTCGTGATCATTCTTATTGCCTTTCTTCTGGCTAAATCCAAAAGATTTTATTCAGCTGGGAACCGGAATCGTGACGTAACGGGGGTAGGGTGAAGGCGGGGGGGGGGTGAATCGACCCTTGGAAGACCCTCCCCCCTCACCCCCACCCCACCCCCCCTCTGAGGAAAAGAATCGCCTCTCGGCGGCAAAATCTGCGAAGTTGTTAGAGCAGGACGCCGAGTTCCTCAGAACCCATGAATTTATGGAGTACTGTTGCGCGCGAACGCAAACTAAAGGGATTTCAAAACACACCGTTATTTTCCTTTACGGTTTCAGTTATTTTTCTTAACCTTTTAGGAAATGGAACGAACGAGAAATGCAGTTCTGAAACTCAAAGTTGTGTCTATATTTTCGAGTCCTGGGTAAGTTAAAATCATAGCGAACATTCCTTAACGTTTGTGAGATCGTTTCTCCGTGAATATATATATATATATATATATATATATATATATATATATATATATATACACACATATATATATATATACATATATATATATATATATATAAGTATATATATATACAGTATATACATATTATATATATATATATATGTATATATATAAGTATATATATATATGTATATATATATATATATATATATATATATATATATATAATACGTATTTCATTCCAGCAAAAATGAATAAATATAATAATGATAATAATGAAATAAATAAATAAATAAAAAACACGCAACTTTTCATCTTATTCCTGCATACACTATTCTGTTCACTTTGGTGCCAAACTATTTCATTCAGCTTCGGGTTCTTTCTCGTGCCTCTCATCCCCGAGCGGATGTCAGCGACGAATTCACCAAACTTTAATTATTTAATTCTGTCTAACGCCAGGTGATTTTATTCAGCTTAGGGAAGGATTTCCTCGTCGTTGTAGGCTCCTAAAATTTCTTCATCTTTCCTCTTACGCCCCTCCATAATTAACTTCAATTTCAAGATTTGATATAAATAGATTAAAGTAATTTTCCGGTAATAAATTTGATCTGTTCTTATGGCCACTGCCAGGTGACTCAGCCTCCTTTAGTCCATCTTCTTCTTCCTCCATCTGCTTTACTCCACATGGTCCCCTCCACTTCCTCCAGTCTCTATTCCATTACGTCTCTTCCTCTCTCCATTTCCGATGTTTTTATTTTCTCTGTTATTTTTTCTTTTTCATCCAAATGGACTCTTTCTATTCGTTAATAAATTCTCTGCACACACACACACACACACACACACACACACACACACACACACACACACACACACACTGTATCGTGACGTCATCAGTACCATCACGCCGTGGATCACAAGTACCAGTTCTGGAGATCTTTCAGTAAATGATTGAACAGCCCTACCGGGGAGGTTCACCAGATTCCTGAAAGCTCTCCGGTTCACAGAAACCGGTTAACAAACGTGCACGGTGTGACGTCCCTTATGACGCGCTGTTGGGGGTTGCTTGGTAAAACGGGAATGGTGCACTGCGGGGTGATTGCATGACCGGCGTTACCTTATGATGCGCTGTCAACTCCACAAAACCTGAACACTATTATCATGAATATCTTCTCGTAGTGAAACGCTTTTCGTGATCTTTGCGTGAACATTGCGTTCTCTGGTGGCACCTTAAGAATACACTTCTCTATGCACGTGGACCATAAGAAAAAGAGGAAGAAGAAGAAGAAGAAGAAGAAGAAAAAGAAGAAGATGAAGAAGAGCTGCAGCATTACTGAAGAAACTATCAGACACTACGAGAGAATCTTAAAAACAAGTCCCTAAGTGTACTTAAATAGTCCCTAAGTGTACTTAAATACAATCATGTACCAAAGCTTCACATTGTACGCGAGGAGTTTCAGGTGTTGAGACTTACGAACACTTCGAAAGCAAGACGCAACCCGACTACCCTAAGAGGAACCTACTGCACACATCGAGAGCTTCATTTACAAGAAGGACCTCTCCTCTTCACCAAGAGGTTCCTGAAGAGGACGAGGTCGTGGATGTGCAGATGGGACTGAGGTCACGCCTAATGAGACGATCCTCCCATCTCAGACGAAAACGAGAAACGAAACTCCATGCACTGATTTCAGGAGTTGGTGTACCAAAGACTCCCCCTTCCGTCCCTTGGACGAGCACACACACACACGCACGCACACACACACGCACGCACACACACACACACACACACACACACACACACACACACACGCACACACACACACACACACACAGTAAGCTACACAGCCTCTTACCGATCTACTGGTATCCTTCGTTCCTTTAGCGGTGGAGGCAACAAACAACACGAAGGAGGCAATGCGGGTGAGGAGCCAGCCAGCCTGCCGCAAATTTACCCTGGATTACCCTTTTGAAACTACCTACGTAAACAACCAACGACTTAAGTGACTATCCCTGAAGTGGTCTTACCCGCGATACACTGACCTTACCTACGAACTTAGCTAGTTTATCCCTGACAACGCGTTAGCTATCTTCCCTGCCGCGGCGTTACCCGTGAGGCTGAACACCACCGTTCTCGTACCCGTATCCTAGGTTTAGCTTTGATACACCCTAAGTTCTAGGCTTAGGCTACAAACCGACACCCTATGGTCTAGGTTTAGGCTATACACACACACACACACACACATATACACACTAAATCCCTGGCAAAGATACCCGTGGGTGAGTTTTTGGTTCTTCGAGATTTTTTTGGTTCTTCGAACTGAAGATCCCTGACTTTGAGACACCCGTTTCGCAACTCCCTGCCGTTGGTCAGCTGAGGAATACCCCAGTCGCGAGGCTATTCCTCCAGAGACATACATGATCCTTGCTGTCAAGTGACGGTACAATGTACAGTCGGCTACAAAACACCCTAACACTTCCCGTGTAGCAACGGAACAATTCGAGACAGCAAAACCCTTTTCGTCCAGAAACGCAATTAACAAACCTAACTTAGTTCTGACTTGTACCTCTCATACACGGACCCTCGCCGCACGTGACGGGTACCCCATGGCCCTAGTGACCTGGGGCCCCTGGCACTCACGACGAAGGGCCTCTGAACGAAGTCTGCAGTTTGACGAGTCCCTGAAAACGTCTACCCGCAATATTCAATCCCTGGATAACCCATACCCGTGAGGTTGGTTTCCCTGATGATGATCATCCCTAACCTACGTCCCTGACCCAAGAGACCCGTGTGCATCAGACTTCCCTGCCGATGACCCGTTGGGGGCAAATCCCTGCCGATATGAATCCGTTAGATCGAGTCCCATCTATCAGTCCCGGATAGTTTGGGTCGCAGTCTAACAGTGCCCGTGATGTCGAGTTCCTGCCGCTTGTGACCCGTTTCCTCGAGTACCAGTCTTCCTCTACCCGAGAGGTCAAGACCCAGCCTAGGGACCCCGTTCTCGGGATCGTCCGCCTAGGGTGGAACTTAACCTATCATGACCCGTCCGACTGAATCCCTGCCGTCGTAAGCGAGGTCAGTTGTCACCGCTGCGAGTCTTAGTCCCCCCAGAACGGTGACCTCGCCTAGGGGATTTTTCCCAGGATCCTCCCCCGGACAATTCATTCTGGGGCGTGGGTGTGTGGGCGGGTGTGGGCGGGGAAGGCAGACCCAAGACAAAATAAGGGATCTCATCAGGAACCCCATTTTGCCCTAAGTCTGCCCCTCACCCCCACACCCTCCTCCATCCCCCCAACCTGAATGAAATCATCCGGCAAAAGCTGGGATGAATCCTGGAGGTGACGTCACCGAACTGAGGAAGCCAGCCCCTCATCAACACGATGGCGCACTTGGGAGACTTTATTCTGGCTGATGCCGCCAGGTGATTTCATTCAGCCGAGGACTCAACTTTGCCCCCGGCTGAAGTCTTCATCCGAGATAAGGACCTTAGCCGGGGGAGAGGGAGCCTCGACTGAATGAAACCTCCTGGTAGGAGCGAGAAAGAAAATGCGCCACCGCGCTCCTAAGGGCCAACTCATTAGGGCCCGAGTCACTTCGCCGGCCGAAGAGAACCCTCTGGGCGTCAGCCAGAATCAAATCCCTAATGTTCTCCCAACCAGAAAAGGTTTTACAAAAATCACCTTAAACCCCTTCCGGCCGTGGAGAACTTCAGAAATTTGATTCTGCGCCGGCAACAGACGGTCCTATCCGCCCGGCGACGTGACCCGCGGTCCTAAAGGACCGGGTCCTTCGGTCCCGTGGCGCACTGTACAGGTGCCGTTGTGACCGCCGCCAGGTGATTTTATTAAACGACCGAAGAGTCGGTTCCCCGGCTTCCGAGGTGCTGAATGAGATCGTCCGGGGGCTCCCAAGACGAAACCCATACAGTGCGCCGCGGGACTGAAGGCGTAAAACGTTCGTGTGGAGTAACGGCTCTGCTCCTCTTCCTCCTCTCGACCTCCTTCGGGTTACCCGAAGGTAACACGACGTCTTCGTTTGGTCTTACTTCGAACGAAGACCAAATGGGGTGTTCCTCCTCTCGACCTCCTTCGGGTTACCCCGAAAGTAACACGACGTCTTCGTTTGGTCTTACTTCGAACGAAGACTAAGTAGGGGGGTTCTAAGATGGCACTGCTGTCGTCCTGGCTCCTCAGAGAGATAATTCGAATTGTGGGCCAACAAATGACAAAGGGGGACTAACGACTAATTCGCCAAAGGCCCTTGGAGTCCTTAGAAGTCTGTCATGGACCTTATGTAGTGGCCACGTGACTTCATTCATGAAAGAGACTTCAGCACAGCGACGCGGCTAGAGCACTAACATGCCATCTGAAGCAGGTTTCAGCTTCAGTCAAGTTTCAGAACCCAGAGGTGGTGAAGAAGGAGGAGGAGGAGTAGGAGGAGGAGGAGGAGGGAGCCGAGTGAGATGGCGAGGTGATATACAGTACTAACTATACACGTCGAACACATTTTTTTATTTTTCATTTTCTGATCTTTAGCAAATGGAGGTCAGCCTTTCTCGCTGCCGTGCCTCACTGTACACCTGCTGGCGTGGTCAGCGTGATTTCATTTGACACAGTTCAGCAGTGGGTGGACCCTTTTCTGAAAGGGGACCTTCAGGACCACGACCCCATGTTCAGGAACTTGTCATGAAGTTCAGGAACGGGGGGGAGGGTCTTCACTGTGTGGGGTGACGGTCTGTAGAGGATTCCTTTCAAAAAGGGGTCCGACTACCACGTGCATGATAAAAGCGTATGGGATTTCATGACGCGTTTCATGCACGCGCGGTCCCCAGTTTTGAAACAGGGACTCGGACCGCGACCCCCCCCATCAGGAAGGGAACCCCGCCCACTACGTGAATAACTCAATTAAATCGCCTGACGCTTCCTTGAAGTGCATCTATACAGTGAGGCACAGCACTTAAGGGTTGAGCTCATAAGGCGTTTCAGTTATGGCCCTACTCCTCTGTAGCTGCAAAAATGCGAACGGGGAGGAAGCTGCCATCGATCGTTACAGCTGCATGAAGTACACGTACCCCGTGCAGCTGGATAAGTCTGACACTCCCCCCCCATCTCGCCTCCTTGCCGAAGCTGCATAGCTTGGGTACACAACATCTGCTTGGCTCACGCAGCTGCAAGGATGAAGGGCATAACACAATCACCAGGAGCGCAGCTGTGCATGTGTGACGTCATCCACGTGTCGGCACGAGTCAGGCAACACTCGTGCAGCTGCGCATGTCCGCCACCGCAGGCGACAGCTGGATCTCCTCCGTTATATGCTTAACAGCTGAATAAATTTGTCATACAAACCTCTCACCGATCCACAGATCAAACGCTCTGTAGGCAGCTGCACGAGCCAGCGTCAACTGGCACAGCTGCACAAAATCACGCAAGACTTACTCATCATGCATCACTTCCGCAGCTGCACGCGTCATAAAACACTCTGAAAAGCTGCACGCGTCATCACCTCAGCTGGCAGATCCAGCTTAAAAAAAAAAAAAAAAAAAAAACTCCCGTGCAGCTGATCGAGTCGGGGCAGTGCTCATGCAGCTGCGAATACCGCGGAGCAGTGGGTCACCCCGAGCTGCCACAATGGCCAGCTGCAAATGGGGCAACAAGTAATCCTTATATGGTAATCCCTGTTAAATCCAAAACGTTTCTTCTAATCAACATCGTCATGCAGACATTCGTATCAGTGTTGAGAAGCTGAGGTAGTCACGGCAATAAACGATTTGAGGTAGACATCATCATTTTTTTTAACATTTTTTTTTAATCTATCATTTTTTTTGGTAACTGTGAGGTTTATGTTGTTGAGGTTGTAAGTGGGGAGGGAGGTAGAAGGGTTGTAAGTAAATCGAAGTTTTGAGGTAGAGATGCTAATCGTGAGGTTTTTGATGTTCTCAACTAAACAATCGCTAAAGACTCGAAAGTGACGTAAAGACTTTGTTGAGGTAGATTTGGCTGATGTCGTTGGGTATGTTCTGTAGCAGAACACGGTGATGGAATGGAGAACAGAACACGACCACGGAGAGTTCAAGCGGAGTGCTGGGGGAGGCAACAGAACACGGATACAGGGGATAGGGCGGTGGGGGGGGGTTACTACACAAGCTGATCAAAGGGGAAAACAGCGCACCACAGAACGTCACACCCAACTCTTCATAAAGAGAGCACAATAGATACAGAACACGGTCTTTAGAGAGAGAGAGAGAGAGAGAGAGAGAGAGAGAGAGAGAGAGAGAGAGAGAACACGGTTGTCTGTGACACAGAACAGCACAAGAACAGAACACTACAGAACACCGCATCCAAAAGGAGAGCACAATAGATACAAAACACGGTTTTGAAAGAGAGAACACGGTTTTGTGTGACACAGAGCAGCACAGGAACAGAACACCGTAGCCAAAAAGAGAGCATAGTAGATACAGAATATGATCTTAAAAAAACAGAGAGAGAGAGAGAGAGAGAGAGAGAGAGAGAGAGAGAGAGAGAGAGAGAGAGAGAGAGAGAGAGAGAGAGAGAGCACAGTTATCTGTGACACAGAGTAGAACACGAACAGAACACAACGTCTCGAGGGGAAAGGTGGGCAGGACCCTCGTTAGAGCAAGAAGGCAAGAAACGGATGAAAAGGTTTTTGGAATCTTAAAAACGTCTTAGCAGCGGGACAATCAACGTTTCTAACGTTACACTGCAAAAGCAAACAAACTATTCTAACGTTTTTCTGCTGGATAAAGCTGATTTTCCTAACGCGAATATTAAGGAAAAAGCCGATTTTGTTGATATTAATGGAGGGGAAATCTGATTTAACTAACATTAATCTGCAAAGGAGAGGGATAACAGATTTCTCTAACATGGGAAAAGAATCAATTGTACTAACAAAAAATGCACGGTAAATCAAACTTACTGAAATGATAAACAATATATATATATATATATATATATATATATATATATATATATATATATATATAT
>NC_134785.1:59941907-59946907 GCF_046742065.1 Oratosquilla oratoria | reverse complement strand
CGTTGGGGGTTATCATCGTGGTACTATAAAACCCATGACAAAAATGACAATGTCAATAGCAGAAAACACACTGAGCAATATAAACCTGTTTGTGCAGAATGATACCTGACAGTATACACAAAAGCAATACTGTAATCACAGCAGCAAAGACTTGTACTTAGAATTGCATCCGTAACCTGAAAAAAATAACGTAAAAAAAAAAATAATAATCTGCATATGAGTAGAGAGTTTCATGAGCTTCGAGTATTGCAAATAACCTTTGTGGTCGCCATAGTAGGGACCCACATCGACCACCAGCAGCAAAATCCAGTCGAGGTAGTGCGACGGTGAGCAAATATAGCGATATGTGAAAGGCGACCACACCACATCCTCCCTCCACCCTCTGCGATTCATATAAATATCTTTCTTCTCCAACAAGACGCAGAGGAGTCAAGAGGGGGAAGGCGAGTGGCCGACTTGGTCCAACCGCCCCTAAAATAAAAAAGAAGAAGAAAAAATTCGAAAACCAAAATAAAAAAAATTAGAAAACGGGCGGTGGCGATTGGTTTGAGGTGTGCCTGGTGGTGAGGAAGGGCCGGCATAAGTCGAGGTCCGCTTTTAGGGGCTGAACCAACACGAACTCTCACTCGAAGAAGACTCTCTCTCTCTATCTCTCTCTCTTTCTCTCTTTCACTCTCACTTGGTGGACAAACACTGTGAACGCGTTGACATCCATCCGACACTCTCACTGGACAAAAATGACACAAGTTTCCCTGAAGGGTCAGAGTCCGCTCCCTGGCGAACCCAACAAGCCAACACAGAGCTTCTTCTGTTTCTTTGATGTCCATACCCGTTGCCGCTCGTCCCCGGCAAGAACACCTCGCCCTCCCCCGACCCCTCGGGGGCTCCTGGGCCCCTTCGCAGGGGAGGACGCGGCCCGCCGAGGACTCTGGTGGTCACCCCTTTCTGCGGTGGCACGAGGCACTCCACGGTAGCGACGTTTGTGTTCGTCGGGACCCTCAGGAATTGGAGGACACGGGGTCCTCCTCCTCGTATCGAGGGTCCTCGACTTCGCTCATGATGTCCTCCTCCCGGGACCCGCCGAGGGAGTCCCGCGAGAAGTCGAAGTCTGTCCCCAGGAAGCTGGACTGCGACAGAGCGGAGATCACCGAGAGTCCTGAGTAGTTCCTGTCACGACTTCGGACGCCCGCGACGCTAAGGTCCTCGGGCTCGGTCTGCACGGGTCCGGGGACAACGCCGCCCCCGTCGCCGCCGCCGCCGCCGCCGCTGCGTCCGCCTCCTCCACCCCCGCCTCCTGCTCTCCCAGTCCCCCCGTTGCCACGGTGGTGATGTTGAAGGCCACGAAGAATGTGAGCAGTGGCTTGGTCGGGCATGGGCGGGTAGTCCCTCCTCCCGCTGGTCGCCTCCAAGACTCCCAAAATCCCGCTCATGTGATGGCTGATGATGCGGCGCGGGTCGCGAGCCTTCCGCTCTCGCTTCTTCTCCAGAGGGAGGGGCTCCTCCCCGAGGAGGGTCGAAGGCTGGGGCTCCTCGTCAGCGTAGTCATCCTCCTCCTCCTCGAGGTCGGGTCCCAGGGAGAAGGTGTCGCTCTCGCTGAAGGCGGTCTCGGCGAACTGGATCGGGTCCATCATCCTCTTGTCGTGGTCCAGGTCCCTGGAGCACTTGTGGTGCATCAGGTGGTGGCGCCTCCGAAACCGCCCCATGCACCGCGGGCACTCGAAGGGCTTCTCGCCTTTGTGGATGAGCATGTGGGCCTTGAGCTGGTTCGAGTCCGAGAAGCGTGCGGCGCACAACTCGCAGGCGTAGGGCCGCTCCCCCGTGTGGACCCGGAGGTGGCGCCGTAGGTTGGCCACCTGGACGAACTGGCGATCACAATGGGTACAGTGGTAGGGCTTCTCTCCGGTGTGAAGTCGCATGTGGGTCTTGAGGTGGTGGTCCCTCGTGAACCTCTTGTGGCACTCCTTGCACTCGAACGGTTTCTCTCCCGTGTGAGTCCGCTCGTGGTTCTGCAGCACGTGTTTGTACCCGAAACTCCTGTTGCAGATCTTGCACGTGAACACCCTGTCCGGTCGACCCACGGAGGACTTCCGGCCGGGCGTGGTCGAGCTCGCGTAGGGGTCCGGACGGCCGTTGCTGCCACCACTGGAGGGAGGCGAGGACCCCGCTGTCGGGGAAGGGGTCTCGGAGGTGTTGAGGCCTCCGGTGGTGGCGGCCGCCGCCATCTCGGTCCCCAGCTGGTGTACCAAACTGGCACTCAGGAGACTTGTGTGATGGTTCAAAGGCGGGGGCATGGAGGTCGGGGGGACGCTGCCCCCCGTGTACCCGCTGGAGGAAGACCTGTGGAGGCGAGAGTGCGACGTCGGGGAGATCGAACTCGCCCTCTTCGAGTGCGACGCCTCCACGGCGGCCGAGTCGGGCTTCATGGGCGAGTCGCTGGGCGGGAAGTAGGGCAGTGGCGACGACGACGACGACGAAGACGACGACGCCGACGACACCGAAGCCAGCTTGGAGAGCGTGGACAGGAGCTCCTGCTGTCGGGCCGAGTCGGCTGCCGCCAGTGAGGCTAATAGGTCTCGATGTCGCGAGGAGGCGTCGGGGGCTGCGGCCAGGGGGCTTTGGAGGCTGGCCAGCGTTGGAGCGGAGGTGGAGGGGGGCAGAAGGGGGACGTGAGGCGGGGGTTGGCTGAGGAGCTGCGTGGACCGCGCCACTATAGACGCCAGCAGCGCCTGGTTCAGGTTAGTGTTCATGAGTCCCGGGTACAGCATCCCCGAGGCAGCGGCAGCGGCCACCTGGTGGGGGGAGTTCAGGGCCCCGAAAGGGAGCGGGGGGTGGAGTCCGGGGAAGCCCGGGATCCCACTCCCGGTACTACTTGCGAGGTGGGGGGCCCTCGAGAGGGACGTGGCCCCGAGGTGGGGCCCTAAACTCATACCTAGGTGATCCGGCGAGGGGACGCCCTTGTGGCTGGACATGGTAGTTCGTCCGGGGTCCTTGTCACTGTCGCCTCCGTCCTTCATCGTGGCGTAGGACGAGTCCGTGCCCGGACCTACACCAGCCACCAGCCCTGGAATGGAGACAAGGCAGGTCGTAAATAGAGGTTCATAAATACGGAATCACAGACAGCTGGTCATAATAAACAAGTTCATAAAGGCCAATTCACAAACAAGTTATAATAAACAAGTCCATAAACACCAATTCACATACAGTAATTCATAAACAACAGTTAACTCGAAGAGCTGAAATGTCAACGAATACACCTTCACAACAGCAGTTCATAAGCGGCAGTCCATAAACGCCAATTTAAGAACAGAATTTCATAAACAACAGTGACCTCTATACGAATATGGGAGGCCTTGAAATGTAAACAAAAGCACGTCAGCAGTTTATAAACAGCGGTCCGATTTGCCTGTCAACTAACACTACAGTCAGCTGACAAGACTATTAGCCAGCACTAATGTCGGCCGATACGAGAGACCAGCCAACACTACCGTGACCTGACAAGACTGTCAGCCAAAACTACTGTCAACCAGCACTACCATCAGGTGACAGGACTCTCGTCCAGCACTACTGTCAGCTGAGACTGTCGGCTGTCAGCTAATATGGAACTCTGAATACGACCACCATTTCGAAAGGAGAGAGAAGGAGACAAGTAAAAGAGAAAACGAGATAAAATAAATAGATAAATAAAACGAGAGATAAAAATAGAGACCGAAAGAGAAAATGTGGGAATGGGGGACAATGGCGACTCCAAAACGCGGACAGAGATAAGGCAGGAACCAAGAGAAGGAGAAAAGAAAGAAGTCCAGCGGATGGGGAAGGGACAGAAGAGAAAAAACGCGAAGAATAGAGACCGATGAATGAAAAAAAAAAAATCGAAAAAAGAGGGGAATGCATGAATAAAAGGATATGGAGAGAGGAAAAAAAAGGAATGAATGGAGAGAGAGAGAGAGAGAGAGAGAGAGAGAGAGAGAGAGAGAGAGAGAGAGAGACAGAGGGGCAGAGAACGAAAGAACAAGAGAACCGAACAAACAGACAGACAGACAGAGTCAAACAGACAAGACAAACACGAAAGCGTCACGCCACTCTCCCAATGTATTACTTCAACGTAACACAAAACTACGCTTCATAAAACGTTGTGTATCAACATCCTCAGGACGGTTGTTCGCATGACCCACTCTAGGTTGAAGAGCGGGAGGTGCAGACCCGTACCTGCGGCCGATGCCACCACCTTTGCCCTTAGTGCTAGAAAGACTTTAGTTATCGATCCAGTGGCTTCGTGTCCACGAGATAAAAGCGAATGATTTGTTGCTGATGTAAGACAAATTGGATCCCAGGGTTGGGCGCGGGGGGGTTGGGGGGGGAGAGCAGATGGGGCAGGGGGGAAGGGGAGGGGAGGAAAGGCAAGGTGAGAAGGGAGCCGGGGGGGGGAGAGGAGGGATGAAAAGGAAGGGAGGGAGGGAGGAAGGGAGGGTAACACAAACACCGGAACGCGGGGGGTGGGGGTGGGGGGAGGCCTAAATCAAAACTGGGGGCGGGGTAAGGTTCTAGGGTTTGGGGAGGAGAGGGAGCATAGGGGGGAATTGGGGGAGTAAATTGGGGGGAGACCTCAAGGAGGGGAGAATGAAATAAGTTAACCCCGAGGAGAAATCAAATGATCGAGAGAGAACTGGGGAAGTAGAGGAATGAGAAAGAAACGGATAGAAGTTCCGGTGAAATGTCACATGTATATATGTGACTATGCATATGTATGTGTGTATGTGTTTGTATATGTGACCGAGAGGTTTTCAGTGTTTGGGAATTAGGAATTCTGTTTGTACCTAAAGAAAGCAGGTGACATGATCTCATCGCCTAAGGGGAAACGAGGCCACTGAGGGGAAATAGAAGAGGGGAAGAGAGGGAAGAGAGGGAAGAGAGGGAAGAGAGGAAGAGAGAGGAAGAAAGAGACCAACGATGGCGGTTGCCTCAGAGGCCTTGGTATACACATGACGTCACCCAGAAGCCAG
>NC_134785.1:59936907-59939407 GCF_046742065.1 Oratosquilla oratoria | reverse complement strand
TTCCTCTCTTTCTCTCTCTCTCTCTCTCTCTCTCTCTCTCTCTCTCTCTCTCTCTCTCTCTCCCCCTCGGTTTGGATCCGCCCTCATGAGCCTAAAGTCCTAGGTTCGATTCCCAACAGCTCCCGGTGACTGGCACTTGCCCAGGCTACCCAAACACACAGGGCAAATGTGCCGTCACGTGATTTTATTTAGACTTGTTGGCCCACTTCTGGACCGCCGGCCTAGCCCGTGGGTCAAAATATAGCCTCTTTATCTCTCCATACACACACACACACACACACACATGTATATGTATGTATTCACGTGCGTATGTATGTAAATATATAAGTATGCATGTACGCATGTATGTTTGTTCATATGTATGCATATATGTATGTACGTATGTACACATACACACACACACACACACACACACACACACACACACACACACACACACACACACACACACACACACACATATATATATATATATATATATATATATATATATATATATAAAGTACAGATGTACGAACTTATGTGTGTATATTCGTATATGTGTATGTACAAATGTATGTATGTATATATGTATGTGTGTACGAGTGTATGTTCGTAAGCATACATGTATGTATGCACGTAGACATTACTGAGTGCATGACGCAGGAATCCTTCCTTTGTATTCTCTGATTGATCTAATATCAAGTTAATGCAATATGCAACGATACGACTCTTGTGCATTTCTCATCTTTCTCCTCTTCTTCCGTTTCTTTCTATTTCTTCGCTTCCATTATCACAAAATCATTTCTAATGTCTGTCATTCTTTACTTTCTTCTTTGTTTCCAAGAACAGAAACCTCTCTCTCTCTTTTTTTTCTTTTTCTTATTTCAATTTCGCTCAAGCAATCTGACGAGTCTTCTTTCTTTCTTTCTTTATTCCATTTTCGCTTTCGTTTCCATCCATTTTCTTTCGTTACGTTTTCTTCGGTTCCTCCGTTTTCTCTCTTGGTTCCGTTTTCTTCCATTTTCCTTTGTTTTGCTTTTATGCCTTCTTTTCTATTTTCTTTTTTTTTTCTTATTATCATTAAGGCTATTGTCGTTTTCGAGATATGTTTTCGTATGTTCATTATTTTCTTATTCTACTCGTATCTATTCTTTTGTTTTGTCTTTTCTTCCTTTCTCCTCGTCTTCCTTCTTCCCTACGTTCTTGTATCATTCCTCCTCTTCCTCTCCTTCTTCCTTCTATTCCTCTCCTTCCTCTCTCTTCTACTTCTCTTTCTCTTCCTTCTCCATTCTATTTCCTCCTCTTCTTATTCTTCTTACCTTTCTAGCATTCTCCTTTTCTTCTTCTCGTCCTCCTCTCCTCCTCCTCCTCCTCTTCTACTCCTCTTTCTCTTCCTTCTCCATTCTGTTTCCTCTTCTTCTTATTCTTCTTACCTTTCTCTCATTCCCCTTTTCTTCTTCTTCTCCTCTTCCTCTTCTCCTCCTCCTCCTCCTCTTCTCCTCCTGCATGATCAGCAGTGACGCATGGCTTCTCCTCCTCCTCCTCCTCCTCCCCTTCCTCATTTTTCTCTGCCTTCCCTCCTCTCTTTCGATACTCCTGGATCCCCGCTTCACTCCTCCTCCTCCTCCTCCTCTTCTCCTCCTTCTATTCGTTCTCCTTTACTTCGCCCACCTCCTCTTCATCCGCCCTTTTCAATTGGTTTTCTTCTTCTTCTTCCTCCTCCTCCTCCTCCTCCTCTTCTCTCTTCTCTCCTTCGCCCACCTCTTCCTTCTCTTCATACACCATTTTCAATCGGTTTTCTTCCTCTTCCAATTCTTCCTCCTTCCCTATTTCGTCCTTCCATTTCTCCTATTCCTTGTTATCTTTATCCATTTTCCTCATTTAATCTTCTTCCACCATTTTCTTCTCTTTTTTGCCTCCTCCTCCTCCTCCTCCTCTTTTCTCTCACGTTTCTCTTCCTCCTCCTTTCCCTCCCACTTACCTTCAGTTCTCTTCTTTTACCTCCTCTTCCTCCTCTTCCTCCTGTTTCTCTTCTTCCTTTTGCCTCCACCACTTACTTCTGCTCAAACCTCCTTTCCCTCCTTCCCTTCTTTCCTCCTTCCTTCCCTTCCTCCTTCCCTGCCTCCTTCCTTCGTCCTTCCCTCCTTCCTCCCTCTACCTTCATTTTTTGCTCGCCGTCTTCATTTTTGTCTCCTCTCTTTTCTATACGACCTCCATTCCTTCTATTTCTATATTTTCTCCCTTCCTTCCCTCCCTCCCCCCCTCCCTCCCTCCCTCCCCCACTCCTTCCAACATTTTTTCCTCCGCTTTTTCTCTTTCTTCCATTTTTCATGCGCTTGGTTCCATGCCGCCTTTCTCCCCCTCTTCCTCTCTATTTCTCTCTTTCTCTCTCTCTCTACCTCTCTCTTTTTCCCTCTCTAGTTCTCTCTTAATCCTTCTTTACTACTCTCTTCTCTCTTCCTTCCTTTCTTTCTCTCTTTTTCCCTCTCTAGTTCTCTCTTAATCCTTCTTTACTACT
>NC_134785.1:59926907-59931907 GCF_046742065.1 Oratosquilla oratoria | reverse complement strand
CCTGTCACCCCTTTAACCTGGTACAAAGTGATCGTCCCGAAGAATTGGATGTCCACCGGTATCGAGTCCTGCGAAAACCGGGGTCCATAGTACGTCGCCCGGGAAGAGCAGGAAACTACTGGAAAGTGAGGATAAAATGGGCAACAGGGTAATAGATGGACAGATAAAGAGGTGGAGGAGGAAGAAGAGGAAGACGAGAAAGGGAAGGAAGAGAAGGAGGAGGAGGAGGGGGAGGAGGAAGACAAGGAGGACGAGAAGGAAAATGATGATGACGAGGAAGAGGAAGAGGAGGAGGAGGAGGAGGAGGAAGAGGATGAGGAATCTGGAGGGACATCGAGACACCTGATCGTCTTCTCTTGATTGGATACAGACTTGATTTTCCTGACTACTCTTTGACGACCGTTCGTCTCTCTCTCTCTCTCTCTCTCTCTCTCTCTCTCTCTCTCTCTCTCTCTCTCTCCACACACACACACACAACACTCAGAAACATATGGACACACTCACACTCCGGTACAAACACACGCTTAGACACAGACACTCAGGCACATATACACAGAGATAGGCACACACATGCCCACATATATACATTCACTAATGATGACTGAGTTGGCGTGTGTGTGTGTGTGTGTGTGTGTGTGTGTGTGTGTGTGTGTGTGTGTGTGTGTGTGTGTGTGTGTGTGTGTGTGTGTGTGTTTGTGTGTTTGTATGTGTGTGTGTTTCTGATTGTCACATATTTGCTCACAGTGTCAAGCACCAAGACTTTTCACCATCTTGTCTTCCTTAGTTGTTCATCTTCCTCTCTCTCTCTCTCTCTCTCTCTCTCTCTCTCTCTCTCTCTCTCTCTCTCTCTCTCTCTCTCTCTCTCTCTCCCCTCTTCATTACTCACCCCTCCTCCTCTCACCTTTACCTCCTTCTTCCCATTTTCATCACCAACTCCTCCTCCTCCTCTCCCACTCCCTCCACCTCTCTTTCTACCTTCCTACCTCTTCTTCTCCTCCTCCCTCTTCCCATTTTCTTCACCAAACTCCTCTTTCTCTCCTCACTCCCTCTACCTCTCTTTCTATATATCTCTCTCTAACTCTCCTCCTCCTCCTCCTCTTCCTCCTTCTCCTCCTTCTACACTTCCTCCTTCCCCTCCGTAATCTCCTCCACCTTTACCTCCTCGTTTCGTCTGTGCTATTTATTTATTCAATTCTTTCTTTAGCGTCCCCTCTTCCTCGTTTCTATTACTTCCCTCATTCTCATCATCTTCTTCCATTCCTTTTTGCCCTTTCCTCTCGTTCCATTATCTATTCTCTTTGTTTGGCTTCGCACGATGCTCTGCTGCATTTTCTCTTCACTTCTCCGTCTTCGTATATCTCCTTTAATCATGAGCTCTTTTCTCTGTGTCTCTCTTTCTTTCTCCTCATTTCTTTCTTTTCATCAAGATTGCTTCGTTTCATCCTTTCCTTATTCTTACTTTCTGATCTTTTGTCTTCCCCTTGTTCTTCTTCTTCTTGTTCTTCTTCTTGTTCTTCTTTGCACCCTTGCTCTTGTTCCCGTCGACTTCAGACAAGGCTTCTGCATCTTATATCTAGACCCACCTCCTCCTTCCTCTTCCTCTTTCCTCTTCCTCCTCCTCCTCCTCCGCCATCTTCCTACTTGATGCACCTCTGCCTTATCTCGCACTGCCAGTCCTTTGTTCTTTCTTTTCTATTCCTTCCTTCCTCCTTCCTTCCTTCCTTACTCATCCCTTCTTTGCATTCTTCATTCAATGCTTCCTTCATGCACGCGCGTGTATGCATGTGCTTGTGTGCCTGCATGTTTATGTGCTTGCGTGCATGCGTGTGTGTTTTTGTGCATGTGTGTGCTTGCACATGTGTGTGTGCGTGCGTGTGTGATTCACCATGGTCTTGGATCACGTGTTGGACTCGTGATCAACAGCTATTTCCCTACCCGAAGAGAGCTTAGAGCTCATATATGACCGATCTATGGATAATGCTGTGACCTTACACTCACACCCACCCACACACACACCCAACTCCCCGGCCACGAGAGTTGGAGTAACGACTCGTAGCGCAGCGATACTGAAATCATTTCAGCCCTGGGCGGGATTCGAACTCGGACCACCCCGTAGTGGCGCCCACGGTCCGCACTCTGTGTGTGTACGTCTGTGTGTGTATGTCTATGTGTATGTGTATACATGTGGATCCCAAAAATCTACACAAGACGGGTGTGTGTGTGTGTGTGTGTGTGTGTGTGTGTGTGTGTGTGTGTGTGTGTGTGTGTGTGTGTGTGTGTGTGTGTGTGTGTGTGTGTGTGTGTGTCAAGCAGGGCCCCTATAAACTGAAGACAGAAGGGCCCCAAAATTGGAGGGGTTCGACTGACAAAGGGCAAGGCACAAAGGCCCCCAAAGTTTAGGTACCAGGAGGCACAGAAGGGACGTTGGCCCCCCAAAATTTGGGGGCCCCAGGAAATGCAGTCAGTCAGGCCCCACAAAACAAAGGGGCCCTACTATTTGTATATCGTTACCTGCGCGCTTTGGTGTGTTTGCCTCCTCCTTCTCCTTCCTCTTCCTCCTCCTCCTCCTCCTTCTTCCTCTTCCTTCAGTACAGTCCAGTCCTTTGTTCATATCCTAAGCTTTCCCGTCTATTATCTGAGAAACATTTCTATTGAAGGTTCATCAATTATTCCTTTTGTTTTCGTATTGCTCTTTTGAGTCAAAATTCTTATTCTATGTTTTTTGCGTTCGTGTGTGTGTGTGTGTGTGTGTGTGTGTGTGTGTGTGTGTGTGTGTGTGTGTGTGTGTGTGTGTGTGTGTGTGTATGTCTACCTGTGGAACTATAGGACTGAATTAGTCAATTTAGAATTATTTCTTGTTTAATTCCTACATGCTCTAGAAATGCAATATCTCTACAGGTATGTTCATGTAAGAATGTGTGTGCGTGTGTGAGTGAGAGAGAAAAAAAGAGAGAAAGAGAGAGAGAGAGAGAGAGAGAGAGAGAGAGAGAGAGAGAGAGAGAGAGAGAGAGAGAGAATGTGTGTGTGTGTGTGTGTGTGTGTGTGTGTGTGTGTGTGTGTGTGTGTGTGTGTGTGTGTGTGTGTGTGTGTGTGTGTGTGTGTGTGTGTATGTGTGTGTGTGTGTGTAAGCCTGTGTACCGTACTGACCTAAGAAATAAGAAATATAATTGTTAGATTATCCAAAATCGAAAAACCTTTCAACTTCATCGAGAACAAAACCAAATCCTTCGAGGACAGCGAGGACGTGTTCTCGGCGGCTGACCTCGAGACCACAGAGGACTTCGAGAACATTGAGGTCATTAAACATCGAACTCGTTCAACCTGAAGAGTTTCTCGAACCGAGACCTTAAGTGTTCTCGAGAAAAGACCTGGCATGTTCGCGAGACCTTTATCTCGAAATATTCTGTCATAAATACGCATAGATACTTTTATAACTTACTGTACTACTCATTGAATTATCAATTTGTTTACCTACTTTGAATCAAATATCTTGACTTGTTCTTAATTGGCGTCCACTGACAGATGACAGTAGATTTGGTTGGTGGAAAGCTAGATGCTCCTTCAGTCTTCTTTTATTTATTCTTATCTGATCTTATTTCATTATTTACTTACTATGTGGGAAGGGGACCCCCATCCCCCCATCAATGTACTAAAAAGTTATCCAAAGTTTTGATCAAAAACACATCATATATATATATATATATATATATATATATATATATATATATATATATATATATATATATATATATATATATATATATATTCACAAAAACAAAATGTCGTAGCATATTTGTAATATGTTTAAATAGAACCCACAGTTGGAGAAACAAAGCAAAAGAAACAGACGATCTGTATATTTCGACCACAAATGAAGAGGACCACAGTTGTGGTCGAAATATACAGATCGTCTGTTTCTTTTGCTTTGGTTCTCCGACTGTGGGGTATATATATATATATATATCTATATATATATATATATATATATATATATATATATATATATATATATATATATATATATATATATATGGGGGGGAGGGGAATGGAATATATGGGAAATAAAATGGGTGGGAGTCATTTCTATACCTTTTTATTTTTGGCTACCCCCCGTGGTAAGGGGGAAAAAGCCTTTAGTATATGTATGTATATATATACATATATATATATATATATATATATATATACATATTTATATATATATATATATATATATATATATATATATACAATGTTTATTACGTGAACATCGCCATCTTGTTCATTACGTACCCTCTTCTTCCATTTCTTTCTTCTGTCGTGCATTTCATATTTCTTTTTCTTCGGTATTTCTTTTCCTTTGTCCTTTCTTCTATTTCTCCTCGTAGAATTTCTTTTATACATTCTTCATCTTTTCTTCCTCCTTTTGTTCCTTCGTTTCTCTCCAAACTTCGTATTGTGCCCTCTTTCTCTCTCTCTCTCTCTCTCTCTCTCTCTCTCTTGCACATCTTTTATTATCGTTTCGTCTTTTCTCTTATATTTTCGCTCATTTTCTTTCTGCTTTCCATTACCGTTCGCCCCTTTTATCTTTCGTCTCTATTCTCTCTCGTCTTTATCTCTCTTATTTCTTTCTCCAACTTTCTCTCTAACACTCCCCGCCCCTCTCTTTCTCTCTCTCTCTCTCTCTCTCTCTCTTCGTCCTTTCATATCTTCATCCATTTGTCTTTTTCCATTACTTGCATTTCTTTCTTCAAACTTCTCCACATTTTCTTATATTTCGTCTTTCTCTTCTTCACTATATTTACTTGGGAGCATCTTTCAGCAAGTCCTTGCCTCTCTTTCTCTCTCTTTTCCTTTCGTTACCCCTCTCTCTTTCTACGCCTCTTCTTCTTCCTCCTCCTCTTCTTCTTCTTCTTTCCAAACTCAATTTATTCCAGGTTCCTTGGCCCCCTCTTCCTATATATTCCTCTCTTCCTATATATCGCCTTTCTCTTGTTCCTCCTTTATCCTGTATCTCCTCT
>NC_134785.1:59916907-59921907 GCF_046742065.1 Oratosquilla oratoria | reverse complement strand
CTAAGCCATCAACATCGAGAGAAAATCGAGGAGGCCACATGCAGAAATTGAAACGTGGTACGGCCAAGGACTCGAACCGGGGATAGCACGTGACAAGTGTTAGTGACTTAACCGATTGCTCCATCTTTAGGACTGGAACCTTTGCATGAACGACTTCTTGTTACGAAGCAAGGACGATGCCGTTGTACTGATCCACTGACCGTTAAAAGGAACGACTTTTAGCATGACCTGGTCATTACCCAACGGCGCTTGGGTAGTAAAGTCTGTATTCTTATTTCATCGAATCTTTTTTTTTCTCGGGCGAGCCTTCCTGGTAATTTGAGAGTCGTTATGACGGTTGAGCTTATTTCCTTTTGTCGAAGAGATACAAATATTACAACACTCGGAAAGTCCCTATTTCTTCCCAGGGGAAGGTTCTTGTGATCACGGTACGCAAGGTCAGTGACCCAAAACATTTCACAATATGACCTCACAGGTCGATGACCTCATGGATGACGTCACCCGACCCTTGACCTCGTGAAGCCATGAGCTGTACTTACTCAGATCTTCCGTTCAAAACCTGTTCGCTGCTTTCTTGTAATCTTTATTATTTCTTAGGGTGAATTATTTTGATTAAACAAAGGCTGGAATCGTGTATTTATAACCAGAATGAAATATATAAAAGCCCCACCGCAGTGATAAAGTCAAAATACTCTCATGATATCCACTGCAATGGTACTGTATATTTACCATGAGAAAGCACAATGTGCATTCATTGTATCCTGCTAACTGAAATTTCTAAATTGAAATAAAAAAAGTACCTTTGCTGAGTAACTGAATATATCTAATCATTTATCAGCAAGGTCTGTATCACTAATCCATTTCATATGTTTGCATAGTATTTATATTAGATGGAGGTACGAGAATTTTTTTTATAGATAATCTACATCCCCTATTTTTTTTTATTTATTTTTTTTTTTATTAGAAGAGGTTATGAGGAGGAAGTCTCACCACCAAAAAAGAAAGAAAGAAAAAAAAAAAAAAAAAAAAAAAAAAAAAAAAAATATCCGTGACCTCTCCTGACCTACAATGACTTCATATACGTTATCACTGTGGCAGACGTGTGCTTATTCTGACTGCCTTCAGATGATTTTATTAAACTGGAAGATTGCCCAACCCCGTAGTGAGGTTTTTAAGTTGAGAGCATACGCCAGGAGGCACTGATCACGATTGTATCAAACCTGGTTGTATTTCGTTTTATGACTAATGTATTTTTATATGGTGGGCAGTGAATAAGAGAGAGAGAGAGAGAGAGAGAGAGAGAGAGAGAGAGAGAGAGAGAGAGAGAGAGAGAGAGAGAGAGAGAGAGAGAGAGAGAGAGAGAGAGAAAGAAAAGGAGAGGGAGAGAGAAAGAGAGAGAGAGAGACAGGGAGAGAGAAAGAGAGAGAGACAGACAGAGAGAGAGAAAGAGAGTGTGTGTGTGTGTGTGTGAGAGAGAGAGAGAGAGAGAGAGAGAGAGAGAGAGAGAGAGAGAGAGAGAGAGAGAGAGAGAAAGAGAGCAAAAGTATTAGTTGTTGTGGGAAACGTTCTTTGTAATCTACAAACGTTCGGATTTCTGGCGACCTGCAAACGTTAACAATGGTGGCGAATTAAAAAGGTTAACAATGCTGGCGAATTGTTTACATGAACATAATATCATTATGCAATGAATAACAAATATCAACAGCCTCTCTCTCTCTCTTTCTCTTTCTCTCTCCCTCTCTCTCTCCATTCTCCCTCTCTGTTCTCTCTTTCTCCTCCTCTTTCTCTCTTCCATTCCCTCCTCAACTCTCCTCTCTCTCCTTCCCCTTTCTCTCGACTTTCCCTCTCTGCCTTCTCTCTTTCTCCTCCCCTTTCTTCTAATCTCTCCTCCCCTCCTCTCTAGCTCTCTCTTTTCCCCCTTTCTCTCACCTTTCCCCTTTCTTTTCTCTTTCTCCTCCCCTCTCTTCCATTCTCTTCCCCCTTCTCTCTCTCCATCTCTTTCTACTCACCTCCTCTCTCTCTCTCTCTCTCCCATCCCTTTCTCTTACCATTCCCCTCTTTCTCTCTTCTCTCTTTCTCCTCCCCTTTCTCTCTTCTATTCTCTCCTCCCCTCCTTTCTCTCTCTCTCTCCTTCCCCTTTCTCTCACCTTTCCCGTCTCTCTCTTCTCTCTTTCTCCTCCCCTCTCTTCCATTCTCTCCTCACCTCCTCTCTCTCTTTTCCTTCCCCTTCTCTCTCCTCTCTCTTTCTCTCTCCTTCCCCCTCTCTCTCCTCTATTTTTCTTCTCCCCCCTCTCTCTCTCTTTGTTCTCTTTTTCTTCCTTCGTCCAGCCTTCTTTTTTTTTTAATTTATCCTCCTCTTATTCTTCTTTTTCATATACTTCTACCTCTTGCAATTCCGTCTTTTACCATCTTCAATATATATATTTCTTCTTCATCTGTTTCTCATTTATTCCCAATCCTACGCTTCTGTTTTTTTTTTAAATTTATTTATATATTATTATATTTCTTCCCGGGTCGCTTTCGTTTTTCTTCTCCATTTCTCTTCGTCCTTTTCATTTCGAATTTCCTTTATTCTCTATTTCTCCTCTCCCCCTCTCTCTCTCTACCTTTCTTATTCCATTTCTTTTCTCATTTCTACTTTTTTATCGTTACAACATTTCTTATTTCTTCTTCTATGCCTTTCTTCTTTCTTTCTTATTCTTCGTCCTCATTTCTTTCCATGTCCTCATTTCTTTCTTCCTCCTCTTTCTTCCTTCCTTGTTCTCCTCCTTCTCCTCCTCTCCCTCTTCCTCCTTCTCCACCTCCTATCTTCGCTCCCTTTCTTCCTTCCTTGTCCTCCTCCTCCTTCTCTCCCTCTTCCTCCTTCTCCACCTCATGTCCTCCCTCCCTTTCTTCCTTCCTTCCTTGTCCTCCTCCTCCTCCTCCTTCTCTCCCTCTTCCTCCTTCTCCACCTCCTATCCTTCCTCCTTTTCTTCTTCCCTCTTCCTTCTCTTCTCCCTCTTCCCCCTTCTTCACCTCCTATCCTTCCTCCTCCTCCTCCTCTTCTTTCTCCTTCTTCTTTTATATCTCCTCAAACACCTCTTCTTCCTCCTCCTCCTCCTCCTCCTCCCTCCTCCTCTTCAATTCTTTCTTTCCTCCCTCCTCTCCTTCCTCCCCATTCTGTTTGTTCTCTTTCCCGCTTGGGTTCCCCCCCTTTCCCCCTCTCTTCCCCCCTTCTCCCCCAGCCTTCTCCCAATATTCTCCCCCAACACAGGCCTCTACCTCTCCAACAATTTTATCGCCACCTCACCCCTTCTACTTAATCCTACGTCTGATCCCCTCCCTCCATCTCCCCCCTCCCCCCCTCCTCCTCCTCCTCTTCTCCAACTTTCCTGTGTCTTCCTTCCTCCACTTCCTCCACATTCTCTTCCTTCTCCTCCTCCTCCTCCTCTTCTTCGACTTTTCTGTGTCTTCCTTCCACCATTTCCTCCTTTTCTCCTCCTCTACATTCTCTTCTTCCTCCTCCTCCTCCTCCTCCTTCTCTTCTCCAACTTTCCTGTGTCTTTCTTCCTCCACTTCCTCCTTTTCTCCTCCTCCACATTCTCTTCCTTTTCCTCCTCCTCTTCCTCTTCTCCGACTTCCCTGTGTCTTCCTTCTTCCATTTCCTCCTCCTCTCTTGTTCTTCTTTACTCCTCCACATTTTCTTCCTTCACTTCCTCCTCCTCCTCTTACCCTCTTCGTCTTTCTCTCCTTGTATTCTCCTCTCCTCCTCCTCTTCTTTATCTTGTCTCCTTTCCTTCTCCCTCCTCCTCCTCATCTTCTTCCTCCTCATTCTCTTCCCTTTCAAAAACCTTTACTCAGGCTCTGCATCTCTTCCTCTTCCTATTCCTCCTCCTCCTCCTCCTCATTCCCCAACCATCTACAGACTTTTACCCTTCCTTCTCTTTTTCCTCTTCTTACTTCTTCTCCTCCTCCCTATTCCCTTCTTCGTCAACCTCCTCTTCTTCCTCCACTTCCTCCACCTCCTCCTCCTACACTTACCCTCCGACAACCTCCACATCTCCTCCTCTTTCTCCTCTTCCTCCTCCTCCTCCCCTCGCAGTGTTGTGTGTCTGCCTCCTTCATCCTTGTCTAAAACTTTCCCCTCCTCTTCCTCCTCCTCCTCCTTTCCCCTCTCCTCCATCCATTCTCCTCCTCCACAATAACTGTTCTTCCTCCAACTCAACTCCATACACGCGTTGTCCTCCTCAGTCTTCTATACACCTCCATCTCCTCTTCGTCTTCTATTCCTCCTCCTTCTTTTCCTCTTCATTTTTGTCTTCCTTTTCCTCTATCTCCTCATTTCTCTACGAATACCATCATCTCCTCCTCTTTTTCTTCCTCCTCCTCTTCCTCTTCCTTACCTCTTTCTGGTTCCTTACCAATGCTAACTCCCTCTTTTCCTCCTCCTCCTCTTCCTCATCCTCCTCCTCCTCTTTCTTCTCCACCATCACCACTAAAACAGTTCTCCCTATTCCTTCTCCTCTTCCTCCTCACCTCCTCCTCCTCCTCCACTTCCTCTTCTTCCCATTCTTTCTCCTCTTCCGCCTCCTCCTTCACCTCCTCTATGACTCCACACTTCGGGATAGAAACGCTGGTTATTCCTACGAAAATACACCTCCTCTCCTTCTCCTCCTCCTCTCTTCTTCTCCTCCAACACAGACACCCCACCCACTTTCTCCTTCCTCTTCCTCCTCCTCGTCTTCCTCTTCCTCTTTTTTCCCCCTCCGCTGTTGATTTCCCCTGAATAGCTCACTGCTGACCCTCCTCCCTGTCCCTCCAACTTCGCTTTGATGTAACACTCCCCCCCTTCTCCCCCCTCCTCCCGAATCCCCCTCCTTTCCCCTCCCCTCCTGTTCCCCTCCCCATCCATCCCCATATTCGGCTCCGTACCTCCTGTTCCCTCTCTCTTTCTATTTCCCCTCTTTCACTCCCCCCCCTCTCTCTCTCTCTCTCTCTCTCTCTCTCACCTTTCTTTTTCT
>NC_134785.1:59906907-59909407 GCF_046742065.1 Oratosquilla oratoria | reverse complement strand
AAAACGGAATAGATGTAGGAACTGACATACGGCGATAAAGAAGGTGGATAGAGAAAAAGAAGAAAACAAAAAGGGGGCAAAAAAAATATACATAAAGAAAACATAACTGATAACACACAGAGACAATAAAAAAAAAATAAGACGGACATAGAGAAAACGCGTGACAATATACATATATATACATATATATATATGCATACATGAAAGCGGACCAGTGGATATGTTGGAAGTAAGAGACGGAAAAGGTGGAAAGGCTTCTTGGGTTCAAGGTTATTGTAAGTACGAAGCGGAAAAGGAAACATTATTGGAAGGAAAGGAACGAGAAAAGCTGAAGGCAATCTTCAAAGGGGAAGAGGAGGAGGAAGAAAAAAGACGAGGAGGAGGAGGAGAGAGGGAGAGAGAACAGGTAGAAGAAGAAGAGGGGGAGAAATGAAAGGAGGAAGAGGGAAAGGAAAAAGAACAGGAGGAGGAGGAGGAGGAGGGGGAGGCAAAGACAGAAGAAAATTGTGAGGAAAGGGAGAAGAGGAAGAAGAGGGGAAGAGAAGGAGAAATGGGAGGAGGAAGGGGGAAAGACAAAGAATGGGAAGAGAAAGAGGAGGAGGACGAGGAGGAAGAGGAGGAGGAGGAAGAGGAGGAGAAAGAGGAGGAGGAAGAGGAAAAGGACGAGGAGGAGGAGGAAGAGGAGGAGGAGGAAGAGGAGGAGGAAGAAGGGAAGGAGGAGGAAGAGGAGAAGGAGGAGGAGGAGGTGGAAGAGAAGGAGTCTGCACTGCAGGGAGTGGAAGAGGACAAGGTAGGTGGAGCCCGTGAGAGAGGAGGGGAATGGAAAAGACAGGCGGGCCCGTGCAATGAAAAAATATCAACGAAAAAAAAAAATCAAATAAAAGGGAAAAGGCACAGCGGGCGGTCGAAAGAGGGGAAGTGAGGGGAGGCGGTGGAGGAGGAGGAGCAGGAGGAGGAGGGGAGGAAAGTGTTGGAGAGACGGGGAAGTGGTGGAGGTGAGAGGAAGTAGAAGGGGAGAGAAATAAAAATATATATTTATGTAATAAACAAATAAATAGATACATACAATGTATAAGTGGATGAATAAATAAAATAAATAGATCAATATATAAATAGAAATTGATAAAAAAAACAATTAAAATTAGTAATATTAACAATAATAATAATAAAAAATAATGATAATAATAACAACAATAATAATAATGATAATAATAATAATAATGATACTAATAATAATAATAATGATAATAATAATAATAATAATAATAATAATAATAATAATGATAATAATAATAATAATAATAATAATAATAATAATAATAATAATAATAATAATAATAATAATAATAATAATGATAATAATAATGATGATAATAATAATAATAACAGTAATAATAACAATAATAATATAAACCATATCACTGATAACAAAAATAACGAGAACTATATATTTTTTTGGGGGTGATAAACTAGAACAAGAAAAACAAGATTATGCCACAACAGAGCTAAGAGAGGCAGAGGGCAGGATAAACAAGAAATATGTAAAACAAAACAAAGAAAAAGAAAGAGAAAAAGAAAAGAAGAGATGACGAACAGGGAAGACAGAGGGAAGGAAAAGCGAAAACGTATGATAAAGGGAGGGAATGGAAAAAAATAAAGGGAGATAGATGGCGGCAGCAGCGACGAAGATAGGATAAGGTGTGGGTGAGGGAGTGGAGGAGAGGTGGAGAGGAGATGTGGAGAGGAGATGTGGAAAAGAGAGGTGGATAAGAGAGAAGGAGAGACGCCGACAGGGAATGAGCAGGAGAGGTGGAAAAGAGAGGTGGAAGAGAAAGAAGGAGAGATGACAAAAGAGAAAGAGGAACAGAGGTGGAAAAGAGAGGTGGAGAGGGAGAGAAGAAGAGAGGTGGAAAAGAGGTGGAAGAGAGAAAAGGAGAGATAACGAAAGGGAAAGAGGGACAGAGGAAGAGAAGTGGAAAAGAGAGGTGGAAAGGAAAGAGAGATGGATATATATAGAGAGAGGTGGAAATGATAAAGGAGATAGGGCGAAAAAGAGAGAGGGAGAGAGAGAGGATGAAAAGGGACAGGGAGAGAGATTAGGGCAGAGAAAGAGAGGAAGAGAGGAAACGAGTGAGGGCGAAAGGGAAAGAGGGACAGGGGGAGAGAGGGAGGAAGGCAGGAAGGAAGAGAGGAGGGGAGGAAGAGAGTAGGAGAGGAAAGTAGGGATGAAGAAAGGGAGAGAGGGAGTGGGGGAGAATGAGAGAGAGAGGGAGAGAGAGAGAGAAAGGCAGAGAGGGATAGAGAGAAAGACGGGCAAGGGGAGAGATGAAAGGAGGTAAGGAAAGAGGGGGAGAGAGGGAAAGAAGAGAGAGAGAGAGAGAGAGAGAGAGAGAGAGAGAGAGAGAGAGAGAGAGAGAGAGAGAGAGAGAGAGAAGAAGAGAGCGTGAGAGAGTGGGAGAGAGTGGGAGAGAGTGGAAGAGAGAGAGAAAGAGAGCCCCAG
>NC_134785.1:59889407-59901907 GCF_046742065.1 Oratosquilla oratoria | reverse complement strand
GAACAGGAAGAGGAGATGGAAAAGGAGGAAGAAGATAAGGATGACGAGAAGGATGAAGAGAAGATGGAAGAAGAAGAGAGGGAAGAAGAGGTGGAGTAAGAGGAGTAGGGAAGAGAAAAGAAGGGAGCAGAGGAAGAAGATGATGAGAGAGAAAAGGAAGGAGAAAAGAAGGAGGAAGGAGAATAGGAGGAGGAGGAAAAGGAAGGAAAGAAATAAAAGACAGAAGAATAGGAGGAGAAGGAAAAGAAGGGGGACTAGGAGGATGAGGATGAGGAGGAGAGGCAGAAGCAGTAGAAGAGGAGGAGGAAACAGAAAACGATGAGGAAGAGGAGGAGGCGGAGGAGGAGGAGGAGGAGGAGGAGAGGCAGAAGCAGTAGAAGAGGAGGAGCAGGCAGAAAACGATGAGGAAGAGGAGGAGGAGGAGAGGCAGAAGCAGTAGAAGAGGAGGAGCAGGCAGAAAACGATGAGGAAGAGGAGGAGGCGGAGGAGGAGGAGGAGGAGGGGAGGAGGAGGCAAGCGGGCGGAGTGTGTATGTTTCCCTGGCAACGGGAGACGAGGGGGGCGCGGTGCCCCTGACATCCCGTTGGTCAACAGAGGCGAGGCCAGGGCGGGGGTAGTAGGCCTACTGTTCGACCAACCAGCTCTCCCCCCCCTTCCCCCCCATCAAGCCTCTCTCCCCCCTTTCTCTCCCCCACCCCCCACTTCCCCTTTTCTCCCCCTTAGTAGCTGAAGATCGGCAGTCGGCTCGCTCGAGGGGACATTGACAATTCGTTTACTCTCTCTCGCCTTTCTCCATCACTTTCTCCAACACCGCCTTTCTCCTCCTCCTCCTCCTCCTCCTCATCCTCTTCCTCCTCCTCAACCATCACCAACAACAACACTAATGTCACTAACAACACCCCTTTATTCTTCTTCCTCCTTTTTTCTTCTCTTCTTCTGCTTCCTTCTCTTCTCCTTTCTGTTTCTCCTCCTCCTCCTCTTCTTCCTTCGCTTCCATCACCACCACTATCTTATCTCCTCGTCTTCCTACCTCTTCCTCTTTCACTCCTTATTCCTCTTCACTCTGTTCCTTCTCATCTTCCTCTTTCTCCTCTTACTTTTCTTCTTCTATTCCTCCTTTCTTTACGCTGTCTTCCTGAAATCTCTCTTTGACCAAGACTTCACGTCTTCGGCGCCATAATGTCCCAAGGATAGAAGCGCTGGAAACGACTAAATCCTCCTCCTCTCCCTCTCCATCACCCTCCAAAACCACCACCTTCTCTTCCTCTCCCTCCTCTTCCACACTCTTCTTCCTCTTCCTCCTCCACATTTACAGCTACATACACTATCACTTCTTCCTCTCCCTCCACTTCCACATCCACAGCCACTACCTCCTCTTCCTCTCTCTCACCCATAGCCATCAACTCCTCCTCCTCCTCCTCTTCTACTCCATCCTACTCCTCCTCCTCCTCCTCCTCCGAGGGGTCTGCGCCAGAGTAACCGACATCGTTCTCCATTCGATCTCGCTCGAAGTGAGGCGACAATCGCATCGCTGAATGTAAACAAACCCAATCCTTCAGTACATTACAACAAAGAGTATTTTTCATACTTATGCGCTGCTGTTCTTGACCTTTCCTAAGACTCCTTCAACACTAAACTAAATCTATCATTCACTCTCTTCACTTTTTATTATCATTATTACTGTTATCCTTATAATGATAATAATCATTATTATTACTATTGATATTATTATTATCATTATCATTATTATTTTCGTTGTTTATTATTTTCTTTCTAAGTCTGTCGCGATGGAAACAACAACTAAAGCAGGACTGACATCGCCTCACCTGTGTCAGTTTGAAGTATTTTTATTTACTATCAGGAGACGCGTTCCTGTTTATAGAGTGAATGTGTGTTTTGACTCGGCAACCCCTCTTATAAGAGGAACGTCCCTTCGCTATATATATATATATATATATATATATATATATATATATATATATATATATATATATATATATATATATATATATATACACTGCTTGTTTTCCCTGCAAATACATCTAGGAATGGTCATTGGTCAGGGAATAAAGTGGGAGGGGCCTACTTTGCCTGGGACCGCTGTGGAGCGTTTATACGACCAACAAGCACAGAAGGAGGTAGGACCAGCTGGGCCTCGGCCAAAAAACAGAAAGGGACCATGATTATTTGGCTCCGACTAACCCAATTGGCTTGACTTTATTAGATATTTTCAAAGTGATTGGTTTTACACATCGATTGGGTTGACCCTCATCCATCCACACGATTCCAATCCTACTTTTCCTCCTCCTCCTACTCCTCCTTCCTCACTTCATTCTTCTTTCATTTTCTCATTTAAACCAAACATTATCTCCTCATTCTATCTCCTTTCTTTCTCTGTATATCACTATAAAAGCTTATGATGCCCGACAAATACATATATGTTCTGTCTTATCCTTTGCTCTTTCTCTCTCTCTCTCTCTCTCTCTCTCTCTCTCTCTCTCTCTCTCTCTCTCTCTCCCTCGCTCTGTATATCACGATGAAAGCTTATGATGTCCGACAAATACATATACTATCTTTTCCTTTGCGCTCTCTCTCTCTCTCCCTCTTTCTCTCTCTCTCTCTCTCTCTCGCTCTCTGTCTCCCTTGTACCCTTTCCCTTTCTTTCTGTTATCGACTGACTCTTGTTTACAGTCTACCATTTGTTTACTGCCCCAACCGTCTCGTCCAATTCGCTTCAGAATTTCTCAAAATAGATTGTGCTTATCTTCTTATCGACCTCCTTCCCCTTCTTATCTATCTCGGGTTCCTCAGGGTCGTAGGGGGCTCCCCCCCTCCCCCCTCCCCCATCTGCAACCAGACAGACGCGTCACTTCTCATCACAACACATAGGGCAAAGGTGACGGCTTCGGTGGAAATGGTGCAGAGTTACGTAAACACCGTTTCAAATTCCTTGGCTACGATGTCAAGTGTTAGGCACTGTTCACATTAGCGGTTTCAATCGTTGACTTACATTGTGATTCAACCGCCGCGGTTCAAACCGCTAGTATGAACAAGGTGTCAGATATTCTATTGTGACTGCACAGGCGTTTGCCTCTCCTGAATAAAATCGCCTGCAGACAGCCAGAATAGAAGCATACGTTCTATATAGAGTGGTGACAAAGTTAGATTGATGAAATTCAAAGTTAAACTTAACCCAGCGTTAACTATATATTCTGTCGTGACATAGAATCGAATCTTTTTACCCTAGTTATAATGACGTCATGAGATGTGAACTAGATCCTAGAACAAAACATTGTCTAGATTTCTTTAGAATCAGCTGGCTTGGCTCCAGGTGTGTCTTCTTCGTCGGCAAGCGATTGTGTTCTTTAACCATCGAAGGATCTTTTGACCCCAACAGTGCCTCTACGTCATCTGGGCGGGGTGGCACTCAGCGTGTCTTGCAGTGCCAAATCACAGTGCCACCAACAGCATCCCCCCACTCCTCCTCCCTCCCTCCTCCCACTCCCTCCTCGTCCTCTACTCTTCTCCTCTCCTTTATCGGCCTTTGGTCTGCTTCCCCTTCTTCGTTATTTACTTTTTAATCAGTCTCTCTCTCTCTCCTTTCGATCATTCTAATCGCTTTTTTTTCTTAATAATTCCATCTCTCCCCCTCCTGTTCACGTCTCATTTCTCCTTGATATGTCGTGTTTCAATATTCTTCGTTCATCGTGTCTTTGTTCTTCATCCCCTCGCTAATATATTTAACTTTTTTTTTCTTTTCGTTCTTCGCCTTTTCCTACTCCTCCTTCTTCAATTACGGCTCTTCCCCTCCTCCTTCTCCTCCTCCTCCTCCTCCTCCTCCTCTTCTTCTTCTTCTTCTTCTCCCCTTTCTTTCGTCTCATTTTTCCATAATAATTCTGCCGTTATTATTCATTTCTTCTTCTTCCAGCCTTCGCTTTGATCTCTTGGCTTCGCTTTTCTTCGCTTTGCTTGGCATCACGTTGAGCACGGCCGAGATGGCAATTACTTCTTCTTTCGTTCTTTGCAATAATAATTAACATTTGTCATAATCACATCAATCAAAACGATGGATTGTAATTGAATAAAGGTAACGAACAAGGTTGAAAGAATGGGGATGGATATATACTCGTAATAAGAATGCACACACACACACACATAAATATACGGTATATATATGCATATATATATATATATATATATATATATATATATATATATATATATATATGTATATACATATATATGCGAAGTAGACCACTTCGAAAAAAGAAACTAACGAGGCAGAGCGCTTTCGTATATTACACGAAGCATATTTTATTTGAGTAAATAAGCGAGCACGCGCTAACAAGGACGGACACGACACAAACACAGATATCCGTACCCACACACACAAAGACCTTTGAGAATCCCTCCTCTGTCAATCGTGCGTGAGATTATGAAGTTCTGTTCCTGAACCTCCTCAAGGCGAACAATTTATCGATGAAATAAAATCATCTGACGTCTGGCGTGGGGTTGACCTTACTTGACCTCTAGAGAAGTTCCTGATTTTTTATTTATTTATTTATTTATTCATTCATTTATTTTAGGGACACTGAATTTTTTAGGTCACCTGATGTTTATTTATCTATTTATTTATTTGGTGACGAGTGATATATATTTTCTTCTTTTTAGTTATACTTCATTAATTCTTTTTTCCCGTTTTTTTCTTCGAATTATCTTGTTCCTCTTTTGTGAGAGTAATTTTGATGACCCATTTTTCTTCCTAAGGGTCATTTTTAGTGACTTTATTTATTCATTTATTTTGTTTTTTTGTTTTTTGTTTTTTGAGTAATCTTCGGCACCGGAGGCCTACAGCCGCGTTCTTTGGGACCCCAAGAGAGGCGAGCGTCCGCCCCCTCGACGGGGCTAATCCAATGCACGGCGGCCAATCACGATCGAGCATCTTCAAGACGACGACCAATCAGGCGCAAGCATCCTGACCACTCGGGTGACGTCATCACGAAGTGCATGCGAAGGGCGCCGAGGCCGTGAAGGGAATCGGAGGATTTGGCGCCAAGTGGCTGAAGGGAACTCTGGTCCCATGACCTTATCCCCTCCACCCTTCCTCACCCTCCGTCACCCCCTTCACCCCTTCAGTGATAGGGACTAAAACCAATTCAGACTACAAACAGACACCGTCACCTTTGCCCTTAGTGCTGGGACAGCCAGGACACGTGGTGACCACCACAGGCCTTGAGAATCGAACCTGAGCCTTTGGACCTACGAGGGGGAGGCAAAGCCGAATGAGCCATCATACTTCTAAGGCTACAAGCTTATTCATCTAAGGTAGACGTTCTCATAACAGTGGCTCACTGTATGGATGATATCACACCAGGCATCGAGCGATTCCATTATCAACCTGAGGGGAGGACTCTTCCGTGAACCAAATGTTGATCGACCGAGACTACAGGAACCCACCGTTTTCATAGTTCATTAATAAAATCGCCTAGCGCCCGCCATGGCATCTATACAGAGAGCCACCGTAATGAAAGAGCGTGGAGATTGATGATACTAAGGCTATTCCCTTGACGTGTTATGTTTATCTGTCCACCCTCCTCCTCCTCCAACTTCTCTTCCTCCTTCTCCCTCTTCTTCCTACTTCTCCTCTCTTCTTCCTCCCTTTCTTCCCCTCTCCCTCTTCCTCTTCTTATTCTTATTCTTTTTCTTCTTCCTCCTCCTTCTCTTCCTGCTTCTCCTCCCTCTTCTTCCTATTTCCCCCCTCTTTTTCCTCCCTTTCTTCCCCTCTCCCTCTTCCTCTTCTTCTACTTCTTTTTCTTCTTCCTGCTTGTCTTCTTCCTCTTCTTCCTCCCTCTCTTCCTTTTCTTCCTCTACTTCCTCCTTCTATTCCTCTTCGTCTTACTCCAGTTCCTCTTCTTCTTCTTCTTCTTCTTCTTGCTCTTCCTTCTCTTTCTCCTCTTCTTTCTCCTTATCCCTTCTTCCCCCTCCCCCTCCTCCCAAGTCATTATTGGTTCCCCTTTTCCAATGTCCCACTTCCCCTCTTTCTTGCATTTTTTCTTCCATCTCCCCTTTCGCATTTAGACCCCTCTCTCCATTCTTTCTTTCTCCCCTCCTCCACATCTTCGACTAATCTCATATTCGTTCTTATCATTACATTTGCTTTGATAAATTCTATATCCGGTCTGCTTCACTTCTTCCCTTCCCTTTTTTTCTTTCTTTGTATTCCGATGTGCAATAATAACTCAAATTGCCTCTCCGACTTCGTATGAAAAAATAAAAGATCATATGTCTTCGTGTGTTTGATTGTCTGAAGGTAATTAGCAGAAACTCTCGTTGCAGATGCAATGCTCGCTTCTGCATCATTTCGCATTTGACGCTTCAATGCGGACAACTGATCTCTAGGATGATTCTTGTCCTGGCTGCTCTCACTAGGAGAGCACACTTCCACAACTGCTACATGGCTATTGCCATTTGGTTAGTCCCTATTTGATAATACTATTTGACTACTGCTTCTTGGCTATTGCCATTCGGCTAGCCACTATCTGATAGAACGATTTGACTACTCCTTGGCTATTACCATTTCCCCACTATTCTTGGTTAGTGCCTATTAGATAACAATTTTTTTACTGCTAATTGGCTAGTGTCACCTAGTCAGAGCCACCATAGGATTTCATTCCCCTGGGGTCCCTTCCCCCACCCCCTCAGCTGAGTCAAATGACCTGGCGGCATTAGCCACGACGATCATCTGAAGCAGAGGATGTTTCTGCGTCGAAGAAGAAGAAGAAGGGTCGAGGAGGCACGCGGCGGCGGCGACGACCAACAACGAGTGCGCCAACGCCAAGATCAGCCAATACGTCTGCATGCAGGAAAGTAGCGCACGCGCGTAGTGCGTGTGTGTGTGTGTGTGTGTGTGTGTGTGTGTGTGTGTGTGTGTGTGTGTGTCTGTGTGTGTGTGTGTGTGTGTGTGTGTGTGTGTGTGTGTGTGTGTGCGCGCGCCTACGTGTGTCTACACATGAAAAGATACCTATTATATAAATATATTCTCATGCTCTCTCAGTATATATATATATATATATATATATATATATATATATATATATATATATATATATATATGTATATATGTATATATATATACACATACTACCTTTACAGTTCTTTTGTAATCATATATCTTATTTTGGTTGGGTCACAGATACAAGATTAGGTTAAGCTAGGATAGGTTAGGCTAGGTTAGGACAAATATTACCAAATACTGAATTGTTTTTCTATTAATATCTCGACATTTTACATATTGGGATGAGAAAATTCGAGTATTGAAAAAAAAAGTCCAGTAATCGCCGAGTCAAAAGGTTACCGATCGATAATGGCGTTTTATTATTATTTAGGTTGATGGCGCCGCAGAGCCATTACGACGAAAGCCTCGCCAACAAGATCCTCCCTCATTACACCGTCTCTGGCAGGTGGAGAGAGAGACGTCCCCAAAAATGTTACATAATCATGGTCAGACGGTACATACGTATCGTACACATTACACATGTATATAATATATATATATATATATATATATATATATATATATATATATGTATAGTATATATACATATACATATACATATACATATATATATATATATATATATATATATATACATACATATAATGTATGTAGTTATAATTACATGTATATATGTATTTCATTATCCAGTTTTAAGTTGACTATGATACCCATGATTTTTTCTATCCTTCCTCTTTTCTCTCTCTAGCCCAATCCAACCATTCAACTTCTTAAATCATCCCGTCCACTGAGAAAGATTTTTTTTTTTGTGGCCAACGCCAAATGCTCTTATTCACCCGAGTAACAATCCCTATCAACAACAACAACAACAACCATATAAGGTCAAATCCTGACCTCTCTTTTAAACCGTCCAATTCTGACCCTACCTCCCGTCAGTCGCCAGAAGATTTTATTCAAATCAGGAGGAACTCGCGTTGTAGGCTTCCTTGGGCCGGCGCGGCGTTGTCGCACGCGCCATACCACGTGCAGCACCTACCGGCGCCGGCTAGGTAGCGCGCTGGAGGCTCAGCTCGAGTCCTTCCCGTGACCTAGTTTATCCCTCAGATTTAATTTCGTCTGTTTATATTTTTCATTCATTTAGTTCTTTAACTCACTTGTGTATCTATGTATTTACTTTTGTATTCTTGGATTATTTGTCTCATTTATTCATTTATCTATTTATTGTTTCATTTATTCATTCATCTATTCATTGTTTCATTTATTCATTTATCTATTTATTCATGTATTTATTGTTTCATTTCTTTATTCATTAATCTATTTATTTTTGACTATCAAATATATTTTTTCTCTATTCATTTATTAATTCACTTGTCTATCAAATTTTGTTTCCACAGAATCTTTTTTTGTTAAATTTATTTATTCATTTGCGTTTATATTCACTTATTTGTTTATGACGTCATAGGTCTGACGTCACCACCACCGCTCAAAGAAACACTTATGGTTCTATTCTGGCAAATGATACACGATTGTATTCATTAGCAAAGGCTCTCTTCTTCAAGGACGGACGTTCTGTTTCGACAACGCCTATGGCATCTACGCACCTCAAACTCAAATTATTCCTAAACGGAATCTGACAACCCTTAAAAAATATACATACATATATATATATATATATATATATATATATATATATACATATATATATATATATATGTATATGTATAACACTGGGTTCCAGTGAATAGATATACATTTTCATCAACCACAATACACTTTAATTCTAAGCCATCTACATCGAGGGACTCGAGAAGGCCAACATGCAGAAATTGAAATATATGTATATAGCATACATATGTATGTATATATATATATATATATATAATAATAATAATAATAATAATAATAATAATAATAGATAATGATAATGATGATGATAATAATGATGATGATGATAATGCGCAGATGGGAGGGTCTCACACATGACGCACCGTCCGTGATCTCAACCAATGCCTATACTTGTTGACTCTACTGTACAGTCTTTCTAAAGACCCCACTCCCGTCCCCCACACCCCCAGTGGTCCTCTTCATGCCCGCCCCCCCCCTCCCGTCTCTCCGTCTGCGTCTCCTCCTCCTCCTCCTCCTTCTCCTCCTCTTCCTCGTCCTTCTTCTCCCGAGCTATGCCTACGAGCGGGTGAGGGCCTACGACCAAGACGCGATCAATATGGAAGCTTCCCACGTAAAAGCCCGCCATTATTGTCTTGAGCTCCGCTACCACTGACCCTTCCTCCTCCAACCCTTCCTCCTCCCCCTCCTCCTCCTCCCCGCCCTCTCCTCCCTCACCTCTTGGGCCTTCGTCCTCCACTTCTTCGTCTTCCGTCCCTTCCAAGATCGAGACCTTACCTTCCCTTCGCTGGGCCTTCCGTTTGCCTTTAGCGCCCTCGCGCCTCTGCCCCTCGAGATGTCCTTCCACCTTCGCCCCTACCTGTCTGTCCTTCTGTCTCAGAACAATCTGTCCGTCCTTCGTTGTCCTTCCTACACCTTCCTGCCTTCTCTTACGAGTCCTTCCCGTCCTTCAGGATCTTGTTGTGTCACCCTCGACGCCTTTTGACTTTCGTTGCCCTCAACCGGAGCTTCTATCCTTGGAGCGGAGAGGCGCAGGCGTTTGAGAAGGGACAGATGAAGTTGAAAATTATCAACTTGTATATCTTTCAACCATAATTCACTTCAGTTCTATGCCATCAACACCGAGAAACTCGAGGAGGCCAACATACAGAAATTGTAACCTGGTACAGCCATAGTTTTTTTTTTTTTTTTTTGAGATATTTTCTAATCATAAAAGAATGCTGCATGCCTCTGGTCCGTAGGGGAAGGTGTGACTTCAGCCCCTAAAGTATAGATCGACACCATCTGTATTATACTGCAAACCCCAGATGCTCTTGCTCTGCAGCTGGGAGTTGAGGCGGACCCCCTTTCGAAAGGGGTCGCGGTCGGTCGGACAGGGCAATATCTATGTGAGTCGTCAGGTTGACGCGTACTTTGTCGACTTTATTCTGGTTAATCGCAGACGATTATATTTAACAGAACTTAGCAACCCGGGGAATCAATGGGTGGTTGGGTTTCCCTTGATCGAGGTGGTTGAGGGGGAGGGGGAGGAGGGGGAAGAGGAGGTGGAAGTGGGGGGAGTAGCAAGGGGGGAGAAGGAAGATGTGGAAGCGGGAAAGGAACGTGTGAGGGGAAGAAGAAGAAGGTGGAATTGGGGGAGGAGCGAGGGGGGGGAGAAGGAGGATGTGGAAGCGGGGAAGGAGCGAGGGGGGAGGGGGAGAATGAGGTGGAAGTAGGGAGGAGCGAAGGGGGGGGGAGAGGGCGAGAAAAGACCTCCAGTGACATGACCTCCCGTCCCCATCACTGATTTCGGGGTTCCCCAACTCAGATGAATAAAATCGTCTTCCATTCGACAGAAACAAATAAACAAAGAATGTCACTATAATGAAGGGAACTGCGTCCACGTTCACTCTCACGTCCAACTCTCACGCTTTTCTTCGTTGTTCCTCTTCCCACCCTTTCGACTTCGTGGGTGTACAGTTCCCATCAAATGCAACTGTGACGCCTCATTCGCAATAAACAGGTGAAAGAGCACCAGCGCAAAGATGTGTGTGTATTTGTTTCACCGTTGTCTTGGATCACATGTTAAGCACGTGATTAATAGCTATTCCAGGATGAGAGCTCAGAACCCGGTCAATGGATAACACTTTGACTTAAACTCGGATCGCTGAGTTAACAGACGAAGGCGGTGCCACCACTCTATTGAGATGTGTGTGTGTGTGTGTGTGTGTGTGTGTGTGTGTGTGTGTGTGTGTGTGTGTGTGTGTGTGTGTGTGTGTGTGTGTGTGTGTGTGTGCGTGCGTGTGTATTCACGTGAACACAGCTCAACCCCGGACCTCCCCACTACTGTGATCGGGGTGAGGATATCCTGGCAATGTCGCCATTTGCACCTTGAGACGTAACAGGTTTAACTATTGGCGACTGTACATTATACTCTCCATTCTCTCCCCTCTCTCCCCCCCGTCCTCCTCCGCTCTCCCCTCAGACACCTCTCCCCTCTCGGCCCACTCTCCCCTCTCGTAAGCACTTTGTAATCCTCATAGCTCTGCACACTTTTCATACCCTTCCCTTCCCTTTTTCCCCTCTTCTTTTCGCCTTCCCTCCTTCAAAAACACCTCCAAATCTCTCTATTCCTCCTTCCCCTTACTCTGACCCTCCTTCTCCCTCTCCCTTCCTTCCCCTTTCCCTCCCCTCCTTCACCTTCCTCTCCTTTCTTCCACTTCCTTTTCCCTCTATTCACCTTCAACCATCCATCCTACCATGTTCCTTTACATTGTAAATACTTTAGTGTAGTCTGTATATTTTTATTCACCTGATTGAGGGAATTCGTGATAGTCATAGGGGCAGATTAACCTCCCCCACCCCCTTTCTTGGAAAAAATAAAATAAAATAAATAAATGAAATTAATGAATAATAAAAATTGAACAAATCTCCCCCCTAGAGAGAGAGAAAAAAAGAGAGAAATAAAGAGGGTCTTTTATCGTGTTGACCGGGTCTTATGGCTCTAGCCCACTGCTCTTCATCTTTCCCTCCCTCCTCCCCCTCTCATTGCTCCCCCGAGCCCTCCTTCTCTCTCCCCCTCCCCTCCTTCCCAACTTCCTTCTATTTCGTTACGAATCATTCTCTTCTTGAGAGAAAGACTCGAATGCACGCCCGCTCCTGGAACACGCCCTATTTTTCTCCCCACTAGCCCACATTCATACCCTCCGCCACCCTCCATCTTCCTCCATCCCTCCCTCCATCTTCTCTCTGTCTCACTCTCTCACTCACTCACTCTCTCTCTCTCTCTCTCTCTCTCTCTCTCTCTCTCTATATATATATATATATATATATATATATATATATATATATATATATATATATATATATATATATATATATATATATCATCTATCAATCTATATATTTTTTAACATCCTCCAGATTTTAGAATTCTGGTTAGGAAACAAGAGAACACTTAGAGAACATTATCAATTGTCAGAATGTTCTTGTCATTTACAATTACAAACACACACACAATGTATGTATGTATGTATATATATATATATATATATATATATATATATATATATATATATATATATATATATATATATATATATTAGTTATAAGACAATTATAAAACGACTAAATTCTGACGATCCTCGACCACGGTAGTCTAACCGTTCAGAAATTATTTCATCGTGATTCCTTTGGACGTGTATAGGTGCGAGACGTGAACCCCTTCAGAAACAATAGAGGCGCCTCAACTAACCTACATAAAAAAATTACGGCGAAGAGGGTTCTGAATACCTACATAAAATAATGATGAAGGTAGGGAGCCTACGCCAGGAGGCGCCGAGCGGCCCTATTATGCCCTTGGACTCTTGAAGCAGTTAATTAG
>NC_134785.1:59881907-59884407 GCF_046742065.1 Oratosquilla oratoria | reverse complement strand
CTACTGGGAGAAAAGATTGAGACCGAAGTCGAGGCCAAGGTTGAGTCCGAAGTCGATGCTGAGGTCGAGGGCGAGATCGAGTCCGAGGCTGAAGTCGAAGTCAAGGTTTAGGTCGAGGTATAGGCCAAGGCCGACCCTAAACAACAAGAGTCCGGGTTCATCGAGTTCCCTATTACCCTAAGGGAGACTTCAAGAGCCTCCGGAGCCGAAGTCCATAGAAGGGGTTCGCGGACGGAGTTCGAGTGGGCAGTCGAAGTTCGTGTCTGAGAGGACGTCGAGAGACACAGAAGGATCACAGGGGACCAGGGTGGCGGCGAGGCGGCTGTGCGACAGCCACAACAGCCCCCTCAGCCCCCACCCGACCCCTCCGTCACCCCTGCAGTCACCTCCTTCGCCACCCTCATCCAGGGAGGAGGGAGGGAGGGAGGGAGGGAGGGAGGGAGGGGAGGCAAGGTCTCGGAGGTACAGAGGAGATGAAGACGGAGGAGGAGGAGGAGGAGGAGGAGGAGGGAGGCGAGGAGGAAGAGATCGAGGAGGAGGAGGAGGGGGAGGAAAGTATGAACTTGAGAGAAGATGAAGAAGACACAGAAGGCGTGGGAAGAATATCGACGAAATAACAGGAAGACAAGAATCAGAAGCAGAAGATGAAAAAAAGGAAGTAAGGAAGATTAAAAAGAGAGGCAGAGACATCAGCAGCAGAATATGGACGAAAAAAAGGGGGAAGAAGGAGAACCGAAAAATGATAGGAAAAAAAGAAAAAAGAAAGAGTTCAAAATAAAAACTCAAAATAAAACTCGAAAAAAGGAGAAGTAAATGGAAAGCCGAAAAACGTGAGAACGTGAAACTCCCTCCAGAGAGCTGCACAAGATCGATGAAGGCCCTCCATCACTCCCTCCACTCCCCCTCCACACCCCCTCCTCTCCTAACCCTTTCCCCTCCCTCAACACCTCCTCCTTCGCCCTCCATCTTACTCTGCCTCTCCTCTTCCTCCCCTCCCAACTCTCCCCTTCCTTCTCTCCCCTTCCTTCTCTCCTACTCTCCCTCCCCTAACACTTTCCCTCCCTCCTTCCCTCCCTCCCTTACTTTTCTCTGTCGAACGCAGAACCTAATGTTCACAAGTTCGAATCCTGAGTATAATGCACTTTCAGATTCCACCGCCCCGCCCCTCCCCCCAAAAAAGTTGATTATATAAATAAAATGAAATAAAATAAACAGACACCCAAATAATAATAATAATAATAATGATAATAAAATAAACAAGTAAAATAAAATCAGATAAATGAAATGAATAAATTATTACATGGCAACCGCACCTTTCACAAGAATGCCTACGACGCTACCGTCGCAACTTCAAAAAAGTAAAATAAATAAATAAACAAATAAATAAATAAAGTGGGGGGTATCCTAACCCAGTAACAGACCTGGCAATCCCCCTACACTTAACCCCCCCCCTTTCCCCTCCCCTTCTCCCCCCTCCCGACCTACTTCAAGTAGTGGATAGTATCACGTCCTTCTGAAACAGGAAACTAGCCCGGGGATCAACGTCATTGGGGCGCACTAGCGGGGCCGGCCAGCCTAGCAACATCGCACCGGGGGCAGCAACAGCGCACTGGCAGCGTCGCAACACTGTATGCAACGGAGTGAAATAGGCCATGACGCCCGCCTCAAGGACTCGAACCGGCGCCAAACGATTTTATTCGGCCCAGTCGACCCGGACCCCGCCTCGAAAGGGGTCTCCAGAGACCGCGACCATAAATGGGGAGAAAAAAGAAAAAAAAAAAAAAATGGGGAGAAGGGAGTGACGTCACTGAAGGTGATTACATTGACGTCTTTGGTTACTTTATTCTGGTTGATATCAGACGATTTTATTCAGCGGGGAGAGAGACCTTTTGAAATGTTGGGAGGGAACGGGGGAAGGGGGAAGGGGGGAAGGGAGAAATTGGGGGGGATACGGAGGAGTTTCCTGTTACAGAATCTGAGTGACATGGAGGAGGGGAGAGAGATGGGAGAGAGAGAGAGGGGAAGAGAAGAGGGAAGAGAGGGGAGGGAAGAGAGAGAGAAAGAGAGGGAAAGAAGAGGGGAGAGAAGAGGGGAAAGAGGTGAGAGGGAAGAGGGTGTCAGCGAGGGGACAGAAGCTAGAGAGGGATTAAGGGAGTTAGAAGGGCACAGAGAGGGAGGGAGGGAGGGAGGGAGAGGGGGTGGGTGGGTGGGAAGGTGAGGGAAAGAGGGAGCTGAGAGAGAGAAAGAGAGAGGCAGCGAATCATGGAGGGAAGGAAAGAGGGAGGGAGGGAAGGAGGGAGAGGGAGAGAGAGAGGGAGGAAGGGAGGGAGGAAGGAAAGAAAGGAGAGAGAGAGAGAGAGAGAGAGAGAGAGAGAGAGAGAGAGAGAGAGAGAGAGAGAGAGAGAGAGAGAGAGAGGGGGGGGAATGCAGGGACTGGAAAGAAAAGAGAAGGAAGGAGGGAGATGGGGAGAGATGGGGAGAAAGGGAGAGAAAGAGGGAG
>NC_134785.1:59874407-59876907 GCF_046742065.1 Oratosquilla oratoria | reverse complement strand
AATCAATATTTTCCAGTGCACTGCAGAGTAGGCCTACTGCCCCGGCCACATCCCCCTCACGATCCCCCCCCTCCCTCTCCCTTCTCTTCTTCCCCTCTTCTCCTTTTCCTCCCCCTACCACACTCCCTCTTCTACACCCCCCTCCTTTCCACCCACCCTCCTTGTTGTAGCCACTGCACAGACCTTCTGTACCAACCAACCCATAGTCAAGGTTCTCGTTGTCAGGTCCATGCTAATTCTCGACCTGCTCAGACTAATCATATGGTGATCTGGTTTATGGACAACGATTGGAGAGGAGGAGGAGGAGGAGGAGGAGGAGGAGGAGGAGGAGGAGGACGTGGGTGGGTGGAGGGAGGAGGGAGGGAGGCCCGGCACAGGAGTGAGGGAGGGAGGGAGGGAGGGAGGGAGGGGAAGAGTCTGTTGGAGGTGACAGGGATCATAGCGGAGTTGGAGGCGATGGTCGGTCGTGGTAGGCATCGAGAGAAATGATGACGGTCTACAAGTCTACCGGCAGACCGGACGACCGGTGATGAATCCCTGAACTGGGCGTGTCTGTCTGTTTGTTTCACTTTTCGTCGTCTACCTCTCCCTTCCCCGCTTCTGCACCCACGATTCTCTGTGTCTATACCCTCGACTAAGTGAGCCAAGATACGGAATGCTTGCCAAGGCAATGTCAACATGGATAGAACCTCTGGTAACATACAGTCCACAATAACAATAATCTTTATCTCTTTCTCTCTCACTCTCTCTCTCTCTTTCTCTCTCTCTCTCTCACACACACACACACACTCTCTCTCTCTCACTCTTTATATATTTGCATTAATCCGTTCTCTAAGACCAGTGACGTTGATAGAACAAAGCATTTACTCTGGTACTGGTGTGGATACCTCGGACGTGTTCATTATTATTTTGTGTTTAATCTGTGTATATGTCATTCCCTTGTGACTTGGTCTATGATGAAACCAGTACATACCTTGATATTAACAGCTGGCATACTTCTCTCATTCTTCAAAGTATCTACCTACTTGTGCACATACACGTATGTGTGTGTGTGTGTGTGTGTGTGTGTGTGTGTGTGTGTGTGTGTGTGTGTGTGTGTGTGTGTGTGTATGTGTGTGTGTGTGCAAACGTATGCGTGTGTACATGCATGTGTGCGTGTTTCCAGCCTATAAAACCAGTTAATATAACCTTCCACTACCTGTCAGACTTAAACCAAATTCAAACCTCGGCCTGATTTGTGTCACACGCTCCATCTGACACGTCACGATATCTCTTCAGACACAAGCATGACACACACACACACACACACACATAAACACACACACACACACACACACACACACACACACACACGCACACACACACACACACACAGTCCTATTCACACAGACTAACTCAGCAACAAACAATCTGGGTTCTCCCCCTCTTCCTCCTCCTCTTCCCTCCTCCTCCTCCTCACCCCCCCCCCCGAAGGAGAAACCAAACCAGGCTTCCACCGTTTCCCTCGTAAATAGCCCCATCGCAGGGTTCGGACAAAAGCCCTCAAAGAGAATCAGCTAGAGCAACATTGACATGCCAAGCCACACATAACCTACATACAAATGTACATACACGTGTACGTGAATATATACCTATTGTACATACAGTCACCACCAAATATCTTGCTACGTCACACGTAAATTGGGAGTTTCTATGATATATATTCATGACTGGGTTTAATTAAAATACAAAATAATTTATCAAATGCTCTGAAGAAAACGGAATTTATATTCATGAAGCTAAATTTCGAAGATGCAATGGAACTGTGTGTGCACACACACACACATACATACATACATACATACATACATAAATACATACATGCATACTTACATACATAAATATCGATACAAGCCCATTTGTACTAGATATATACACAAATATATAAACATATATCCATACTCATGTGATTCTGCACATACACATAAATACATACATATATCAATACACACACATATACACAGGTACATATCTGCATACATACGTATACATACATGCATACAAAAACACACACAAACACGCAATGTATAAGCATATGAATGCATGTATTCATGTGTGAATATACACACAATGCATATACAGACCCCAAACACCCACGGACCTTCTTCGATTGAACCACAAACACACCCTCCCCCTCACAACCACGTTCACGTCCTCCACGCCCACGGAGTGTCGCTCCAGAACGCCCACGACGCAAGCAAGTGGGCGGCCTGGCCCCCACACGGTGGAGGAACCTCTGATCTCAAATCGCTCATGACGAAGTAGAGGACCTCGAGGACATGAATCACGAGGACCGAGTCACAGGAGGTCTCGCCCGCCCCACGCCGTCCATGATGCAAATGATTTTCGGGGGACGGGGAGGGGGAGAGGGGAGGCGGGAGGCGGGAGGAGGGGGGAGAAGAGGACCAGCCGAGGAGGGGGAGGAGGAGGAGGAGGAGGAGGAGGAGGAGGAGAACGCCCC
>NC_134785.1:59866907-59869407 GCF_046742065.1 Oratosquilla oratoria | reverse complement strand
TTGTTTTATTTATTCATTTGTTTTGTACGGACGGGAATGACCTCCACCAGTCAGAGGAGAGCAATCATAGGAACTATACTAAAAGGGGGAGGAGTCTAACTGCCAAAGTTCAGTCAACGAGATCAGGAGAGAAAAAAAATCCCTATTTCCAGCGTCGACGGACTGAAGCCTGGAGGGGGGGGGAGAGGGGGAGGTTCTCTCCTTTCTTCGAGCGGCCTTCTGTAGCCACCAGCGAGATCCGGGGTATCTCCCCCTCTTTTCCCCCCTCTTCCTTAATCCAGCAACTTGTGGCACTCTCGTGGCACTCTCCTAACAACTTCATTGGCACCGAAATGGTCCTCTTCCTCCTCCTCGTCCTCTTGCTCTTGCCAAACTAACACGCCTATCGTCTATGCCTACTGCTTCTCTCTTCAGTCGAAGTCTCCTGTCATCCCGAAGTCTCCTATACATTGCATTACACAGGCACGCCTATCGTCTACATCTACTTCTCTCTTCAGTCGAGTTTCCTATCATCTCAGAGTCTCCTATCTTCTGGATCTTATACATTACATTATGGAGGAGAAACAGGATGACAGGATGTCTTTCGGTCTGCATGTGGCAGGATACAGTAACAGTGATAATAGTAATAATAAAAAATAACTAACTAAATTAATGATGATAATAATAATGATGATAATAAGAATATGATAATGGTAATAATAATAATGATGATGATAACAATATAATCATGATAATGATAACAAAATGATAATAATAATAGTAATAATAATAATAATAATAATAATGATAATAATAATAATAATAATAATAATAATAATAATAATAATAATAATAATAAAAGTAAATAGACGAAAAAATAGAATATAATAAAAAAGGGACCCTGGTTCCGCAACAGACTTTTTTGATCAAGACATTCTGGACCCCTCCTGCCCCGGCCACAAACTGCCTTCACGCCCTCCCCTCCCCTCCCCTTCCCCCCTTTCCCCCAACTCCCTTTCCCCCTTTGCACCATCTTCTATGGGAGCGAGACCCCTTTCACCGAGGCTCTTTTCATCTCAGTTCCGATTTAAGCCCCCCGCCCCCCCACGAGCTCCCCGCCCCCTTTCGCCTCGGGCCTCTCCCTCCTACTCCTTCCGCTCCCCCCCCTTCCCCCCCTTCTCCGGCGTAACTTGGGGGGTCCTTATCGAGACGTGGGCTTTAAAACGTCCCTGAATCTACATAAGGAGCTATAAATCTACAAGACGAGAATACAACACAGGCCTACGAACCGGAGCGGTGATTGTTGCGATGCGCGGAGCGTGTTGTGAATAGGAACACCGGAACGGAAAAATGGGGAATACCGCAACGGAACGAAAGGAAGGCTGGAACGAAACGAAAAGGATTCTGGAACGGAACGAGTGATGCACTAACACGGAACGAAACGGCGGAATGGAATTAAACACTAGGCTAGAACGAAAGGAACACAGGAACGGAACGAAAGGAACACAGGAACGGGACGAAAGGAACAATAGAAAGGAACAAAAGGAACAACGGAACGGAACTGAAGGAACGCCGGAACGGAACGGTAGGAACAACGGAACGGAACGGTAGGAACACCGGAATGGAACGAAAGCAACACCGTGTGTATTAGGTCGTAGTGTCTTCTGGTTGTTGTAACTGACGGTGGATGTCCGTGGCGTGTCCGTGGTCGACCCCGTTCACAGGAACTATCACGACACTCCTTAGCAGGTTAAGCCACGGTGGATCGAGTTGTGGCAGAGTCGGTTTGGTACTGGATCGGACGCAGAAAGTTGTTTCACGTAGGAGTGGTGGTATTACTTTTTTTTTTTATAATATAGAAATCGAGTCACACACACACACACACACACACACACACACACACACACACACACACACACACACACACACACGCACACACACACAAATTTCTCTTTCTCTGTCATTATTTCTTTCCAATATTCTTTACATATATTACCATACGGGCATTCATATGTTCTCTCTCTCTCTCTCTCTCTCTCTCTCCTCTCTCTCTCTCTCTCACACATTCTCTCTTTCTCGGTCATTATTTCTTTCCAATATTCTTTACACATATTCTCATATGAGCATTCATATGTTCTCTCTCTCTCTCTCTCTCTCTCTCTCTCTCTCTCTCTCTCTCTCTCATACACATACACCTTCTCTCTCGGTCATATTTCCAATGTTCTTTACACATGTCCCCATATATGCATTCCCCATGTTCTCTCTATGTCTCTCTCTCTCTCTCTCCATCAATGTATGTGTGTATGTACAACACATCCCGGACTCTCTCCCCTTGGGCGCCGCTCCAAAGTACTCAAATGTAACAAGATAGCAGCTGTAAGCCTTGTGCCGAGTCCATCTGCCAGACCGCCTCCAGCTTTGCATGCGCTCTTCGTGTGGACGCTGGTGTATATATGTGTGTTTGTATGTGTGTGTGTGTGTGTGTGTATGTGTGTGTGTGTGTGTGTGTGTGTGTGTGTGT
>NC_134785.1:59854407-59861907 GCF_046742065.1 Oratosquilla oratoria | reverse complement strand
ATGAGGGAGAGGAATAAAGATAAAGAGGAGGAGGAGGAGTAGGAGGAGGAAGAGGAAGATGAGGAAAAGTAAAAAAAATAGTATAAAGGGAAGGAAGAACAACGATGCAATGAAAGACAAGGTTGAGGAGGAGGAGGAGGAGGAGGAGGAGGATGAGGAGGAGTAGAAGGGGAAGGACGAGGAAGAATAATAATGAAGAGGAGAAGTGGAAGAAGGAAACGATGTTGAAATTAGAAACAAAAAACGTAGACGAAGCAAATTAGAAACGAGAGAGAGAGAGAGAGAGAGAGAGAGAGAGAGAGAGAGAGAGAGAGAGAGAGAGAGAGAGAGAGAGAGAGAGAGAGAGAGAGAGAGAGAGAGAGGAAGAGGGGAAACACAAAGCCGAGGCTGCATGCATCAAATTAAAACAGAAATGTAATAAGAAGAGGGGGGAACGAAAGGAAAAGAAAAAAACTAAAAAGGAGAAGAAAGGAGCGAGCGAAAGAGGGGAAGAAGGGGGAGGGGGGAGGAAGGAGGGGAGAAAAAGAGGGGAAGTATGTATATATTATTATATTATCGAGAAGCTAAGATAATTGCAAGACGAAGAGGGAGTATGAGAGGAAATCAACAAGACATTGCAAAGGCATCGAATGAAACAATATGAGGAAAAAAATTGTATTGCGATAACATCAATGCATATGCAATGAGGCGCACTGAGAGGTGAATGCAAACGAATGATTATGAAACAAACGGAAAAAGTAAGAAGCAAGGAAGAGATTAAGCGAAACAGTATTAAAACGCACTCCGCTCTGAACGGGCGGACGGCGTGTTGCCAGGGGAGGAAGAGGAAGAGGAGGAGGAGGAAGAGGAGGGAGGCAGGGGACGAAGGGAAGGGATTACAATGCAGAGGAGGAGCCGGGGAAAGAGGGAAGTAGATGGGTAGAAAGGAGAGGAAGAGGAAGACGAAGGGTAATGATGATGATGATGAGGAGGAGGAGGAAGAGGAAGAGAAAGAGAAGGATGATGATATGGAGGAGGAGGAAGAAGAGGAAGAGGAAGGATAATGAGGAGGAGGAGGAGGAGGAAAAGGAAGAGAAAAGTGAAGGATGATGATACGGAGAAGGAGGAGGAGGAAGAAGAGGAAGATGATGAGAAAGAGTAAGAAGGGGAGGAGGAAGAGGAAAAAGAGGAGGAGTAGGAGGAACAGGAGTAGGAAATGGAGGAGGAAGGGTAGAAAGGGGGAGAAGAGAGAGAAGAAGAGAAGAAGAAAGAGGAAGACGAAGAGGAGGAGGAGGAGGAGAGAGAGTGACGAAGATGAAGGTGATGGTGATGATGGAGCTTCATGGAGTGTTTAAGGGGAGTCCAGAAGTTCCTCCGGTAGATGGGAGTCACGGGAGGAGTTGGGGAGGAGTTTCCTTGGAGTGGTGGAGAAAGAAGGGGGGGGGAGAAATTGGAGATCAAAAATGGGGGGATGGGGGGTTTGTGACTGACTTTGCATTGGGAAGATGGGTGTAGGGTTGGGAAGGATAAGGTGAAGGGAGCAAAGAGGGTTGGGGGAATGGGTGGGAGGTGTTGGGTGGGGTGGGGGGAGGGGGAAGCGAGGGGGGAGAGATACAGAAACGGGGGGAATAGGGGGAAGTGAGAAGTAGAAAAAAAAAGGTTTTGAGGGTTGACAATGTCTGGTAAAAAAGGGATGAGGGTCGTAAGGGGAGGTAGGAGGGAAGAGGGGGAGGAGAGGGGGAGGAGGGGGAGGAACTTGGGGGAGGAGGGGGAGGAGGGAGGTTGGGAGGCGACCGAAGGGAATTGGCAGAAGTGATGAAGTGAAACAAAAGGGAATATAAAATGACCAAAAATTCCTTTTCATTTTTTTTTTCAATTATTCTTGTGTATTTTATCTATTTCATTTTTTCATCTTATATATACTTGTCAAATCTATAAAAGATTCTCATTGGTCTGAGATCTCACCTCCACATAGATAAGATATAAATAATATATATATATATATACACATATATATATATAGAGCAAGGAAGAATTATCACCGGTCACTGAAGTAAGATATTTAAGCCCCGCCCACTTCTTCTTTATAAGGACATTTCCCTTTGACAAGAAATCTCCTCCACCAATCAGGAGAGAGATGCTACTAAAAGGGGGCGAGGCCTTAAATGAGAGACTGAAACGAACAACCAATAGTGCCTTTGGTGTCGTTCTTATCAAGGTGCCATGTCTCAGAAACAATGCTGATGTGTTTCTACGATGCTTCAGGACTGTCTCGCGACAAAATTCTGATTATTTCACAAAAATCTAAAGACAATTCCGTAACAGTTTCTGGACAAAATATGTACACACTATGTGTAATTAGTAACATATGTCTGAGCGTATTAGTGTATTTTTTCTTGTGTGTGTGTGTGTGTGTGTGTGTGTGTGTGTGTGTGTGTGTGTGTGTGTGTGTGTGTGTGTGTGTGTGTGTGTGTGTGTGTGTGTGTGTGCTTGTGTGTTTGTGTAAAGACTTAATACTAAGTAAATCCTCAAAAATCAAAGAAACAAATTGTGCAAGATCATTCGAAACCCACTGTTCCTGCCTTGTTGGCAGAAACAGCTGTAACCCTAGTCCAGAAACATACAAGAGACACAGCAACACTGTTTCAGAGACATCGGACACTGGTGTAGGCGAGACTGTATACAATTCGCTGGTAACCAAGGAAAGGCGACTTTCCCCATTTTCAGCAACATTAACTCCGGTGTCAGACTTCTGATAAGGAAATCCTGAGATTCCAATGCAAAAGCTTCAATAGAACGACGCCCTTTAGATACTTTGTTCTTGTTGACAACTGACGATCTTATTCAGCTCTGAGTTGGGCCTTATGCTGAGGGGGCAACGCACACTACTCGTTTGTTTACTAACGTTTCGAATCTTTCCAGGAAACATCGTCAGGAGAAAACCGAAACGTTGAAATAATGATCCATGACTGGAAGTTGATGTTCATGGTCCTATGCAGGACCATTAACCTAACCCCTTGGGGATTTATTATCATAATTACTATCATTATTATTATTACTATTATCATTATTTCAGACATCAGACCATTAACCTAACCCTTAGGGGATTTATTATCATTATTATTATCATTATTATTATTACTATTATCATTATTTCAGACGTCATTTTACTCACTGGAGACATGCCAAAAAAGGACATGAACTAATAATGTAATAATATATATATATATATATATATATATATATTATATATATATATATATATATATATATATATACACACATATATATATATATGTACATATGTATATACATATATATATATATATATATATATACATATATATATATATATATATATATATATTTTTTTTTTCTTGTTACTTAAGAACCTAAAGCTACCACGAGACCTTAGGGCACCGGCCGAACGACGTGCCGCGGGTGAGGGCGTCCCTGTGAGCGTGCCTGGGCGGCGGTGGGCGGTGGGTGGTGGGGGGGAGGGGAGATGGGGGGATGCATCCTCTGAGGAAGTAATCGAATCAAGAGAATGCAAAAAACGCCAATGCGATTGGATATTATGCAGAGTTAGGGTGTTGCTTGTGTTCGCGAGCTGGGGGGGAGGGGGGGAGGAAGGGAGGAAAGGGGGGGAAAGACCTGGAGACAAGGAGGGGGAGGTGAAGTTGGGGGGAGAAGGGGAGGCTGAAGGAGGAGTAGGGAGAGGCCTAGAGTAGGATTAAAGGGGAGGTCTGCGGAGGAGGAGGAGGAGGAGGAGGAGGAGGCCATGCATTCACAAGAGGGGAGGGGAGGGAAGGGGAGGGAAAAGGGAAGAGAGAGAGAAAGAGGGAGGGAAGGGCAGAGAGGAAATTCGGGGAGGAAAGAAATTGGGAAGAGGAGTAGGGGAAGAAGGAGGAAGAGGAGGAAGAGGAGGAAGAAGTGTATGTATTCAAAGGGATAACAACGAAGAGGTAGATTTTTTTGTTAATGTTAAAGAATAAAGAAAAAGAGAGAATAAAGATAAAGGAAGAAGGAGAGGAGGGAGAGGATGGAAAAGAGAAAGAAAGAGAGAGAGAGAGAGAGAGAGAGAGAGAGAGAGAGAGAGAGAGAGAAAGGGATAGAAACGCTGGTATGCAAGAGGATATCGCAGTTTTGGGCTCTTCTTAATCCCTTCACTCACAGGCTTACGAAAAAAAAAGACAAATAATAAAAAAAACATCTGCAGATCCACAATGGAGTGCGCACGCACACACACACGCACGTAGACACAAACACAAAAACGCACACGCATACATAGACGCACAAACATACACATGTACACGAACACAAGCATGCATGCACACTCACACACACAAGCATGCACGCATACTCACACACACACACACACACACACACACACACACACACACACACACACACACACACACACACTCGTGCATAGCAGTCGCCGGCGTTAGGGACACAGAGTTGAGGTGGTGGACAGTATCGCGAGGGGAGAGTGGAAGGGGAGTGGGTGAGGGGAGAAGGAGGGGGTGGGTGAGGAGGAGGGGAGGAGGGTGTGGACGGGGAAGGGGAGGCTGATGACAAAAGAGAGAAGGGGGAAAGAGAGAAAGGAGAGGTGAGAAGTGAGTGAGAGGTTGAGAGGATGAGTGAGGATGAGTGAGGAGGAGGAGGAGGAGGAGGAGGAAGAGGAGGTGATTTGTGGAGAAGAAAAGAGACGGGAAGAGGGGAAGAGAGGAGAAGAAGAAGAGTGATGGGAAAATGGAAAGAGGGAAAGAGAGGAAGAGAGAAGAAGAGTGATTAAGCAAGAGGAAGAGAGGAGGAGAAGAGTGGAAGAGAGAAGAGTAGAAGTGAGGAGGATGAAAGAGGAAGGAGAGGGAAAGGTAATGGACTATCTCCGGATGAAAAAAAGGATGAGTCTAGGAAGCGGATGTGAAACAAGTGGATGAGGTGGATTAATGGCAACGGATGAAGATGAGGCAAGAAGGGTGGATGAGGAATGGAAGAAATCCAGATGTGGAGGAAAAGTGGATGATGATAAATAAACGGATGTGGAACAGATAGCTGATGTGGAGAGCTAGCAATGGATGAAGAGACGCGTGGATGAAAGTACCGGATGAGATATGGATGATGGTGGATGAAGTGGATGTAGAGGAAAAAGTGGAGGAACAGACAGAAAGGTGGACGGATGGCAATGGATGAAAAGACGCGTGGATGACAGGTTCGGATGCGAGTCGGATGAGAGTGGATGAAGGTGGATGAGGCGACGCCAGAAAAGGGGAAAGAGGGGAAATGGATTCCGAGAGAAAGACGCAAGAGACAACTCAATGGCAGGAAACGAAAGAGAGAGAGAAAAAGAGAAGAAAAAAGAGAAGAAAAAAGAGATGATGGTTGACACACGAAATGTGAAAAAGGCAGAAGTGGACAGAACAAGGAGAAGAGGAACAAGGAAAGAACGTGGAAATGGATGGAGAAAAGCAAGATGAAGAAGAGGAAGATAAAAAAAGAAGAGGAAGAGAAAAAAAAAGGAAGAGAAAGAGGAGGAAGAAGAAGAAGAAAAGGAAGAAATAAAGAGGAAGAGGAGGAAGGTGAATAATAGGAAGAGGAAGATAAGAAAGAAGAAGAGGAGGAAGGAAAGGAGGAGGAAGAAAAGAAAGAAATAAAGAAGAGGAAGAAGAAGATGAATAACAGGAAGAAGAGGAAGAAGTAGAGGAAGAAAAAGAGGAGGAAGGAGAGGAAGAAGAAAAAGGTGAAGAAAAGGAAGAAAAAAGAGGAAGAAAAAGAGGAAGAAGAGAAGGTATTGACGAATAACAAGACGGAGAAAAATACAATAGTGAAGAAAAATATAACAAATAAGAATATAAGGGAGAAGAATATAATGGAGAAAAAATATATATAATACGGAATAAATAAGTAGACAAATAAGAAACAAAAGACTGAGAATAAGAACAGGAAGAGAAAGACAAAGAGAGGAAAAATACCAATGAAAAAGAAGAACAACAACAAATACGCCGAAGAACAGGAAGAACAGAAGAACAAGCGAACTGGAAGAAGGCCGATGTCGAAGCCTACAAAGGAGAATGAATAAAAAAGGGAGGAGAGGAAATGAATTTAGAAAATATGAGAAATAGCGAGAAATGAGAACGCGCGTATATATAGCCAGGGAGGGAAGCAGAAGAGGAAAAATAATTAATAAACTTAAGAGAGAAAGAGAGAAAGAGAGGCGTGTGAATATTCAGCTAAATTGAAGGCTGTGTGTGTGTGTGTGTGTGTGTGTGTGTGTGTGTGTGTGTGTGTGTGTGTGTGTGTGTGTGTTTCCGTGTGTGTTTGCGTGTGTGCGTGATATCGAACTATTCTATATTTGATTTATTTAGCAGCATCTTCGTCAAACGTACTCATTCTATCTGCTACTAGGTGAACTAATTTCGTCTATGGAAACCCCCCTCCCCCACTCCCCCTCGCTACCCAAAGGACTCAAACCCATCTTAATTCGAAGTTGTTTAGTCTTTATTTCGTCTTCAAATCTATTCATCTTCCGCCAGTCGATTCCATTCACCCGGTGAAAATTCCTGAGTCGATCAAGTACTCGAAGGTATTGCTGGTTGATTGCAAGCATTGTTGCTTTTGTTGTCGTTGTAGTCAATGGTGTTGCAATTGGTTCCCATTCTATCGCCACCGATGGAATTTTCCTGATGTCGCTTGTTGTTCCTCCCTCTGGTTGTTCCAGTCGTCAGTGCCGTTGTTCCTGCTGGCGCCGTTCTCTTATGGTTGTTCTCCATGTGCCGTTTCTCGATGGCCCTCGACCCGAGGACCAGGGGGGACCTCGGGTCTGTGGACGGTCGGGACTTCCCCCCCCCCACACACACCCTGCCCCCACCCCCGCCCCCTGTCCTCCTCCAACTCGGTACTCTACCTTGCCACCACCTCCCTCCCTCTCCCCCTCCTTCCCCCCACCTGCAACTCAGTACTCTGTTATTGGCGCTTCCTAATCGGCACTTTGTCTTGGCACCTCCGACTCGGCACTCTGTCGGCACTCGTGTTGTACTCGAATTCGGTCTTTCCTCCGAGTTGATAGCTGCATATATATATATATATATATATATATATATATATATATATATATACACATATATATATATACATATATATATATATATGTATATATCATACATGTACGTACAGGTGCTCATACGTATATAGTTTATGTAAACACAAACGCACACGCGTGAACATACACAAGTGGAACACACACACACACACACACACACACACGCACACACACACGCACACAAGAAGTAATGACGACACGGGAAGGGAGGAGATGATGGAAAAGGAGGCACTAATGGAGGATGGAATGGGGGAAAGGGTGTGAACCGCGTGGGTGTGGAGTCTGTGGATCAGAGTGGTTCATTCGAAGTTCACGTGTGGATCAACTGTGAAGGTGAACGTCATCCAAGTGTTTGTTTTAGGTGGATTGGGATGCGTGGATCCGGATTTTGTGGATCAGGGTTGGTGGATGGAGGGAGA
>NC_134785.1:59836907-59846907 GCF_046742065.1 Oratosquilla oratoria | reverse complement strand
GAGGTGGCCGAGTGGTTACTGCGCTCGGCTCGAGCGCCAAGGCTCGTAGAAAGATAAATAAGTAAAGAGAGTATAATGAATACATTAATAAACAAATGAATAATTATATAAGAAAATAAGAGCATAATAAATAAATTAGTAAATAAGTACACAGAACCATATACAACAAGGTTGAATACAGACGAGAATACAATAAGATATATAATAAAATAAAATATACGATAAAATAGAATAAAATAAAGTAAAATAAAATAAGATAAAAATGATAAAATGAAAATATGATAAAAACAAGAAAAAATAACACTGAAACATAATAAAAACAGGTAATGCATGAAAATATATTCAATGCATATTGTATCAGCGAAAACTACTCCGGACCTCTCATCTCGAGTCGCACTCGAACCTCCAACCGCCTGCAACGGCATCCGACCCTGCCGCGGCCCCGAGAGCCACGTCCTCCTTCAAGGCTGTGGAACTTCCTGAAAGACCACCAGTCGACCTCGAGAGTGCTCTTCGGAATGTTATTTGGCGAGGAGCTCGAGGGATTCTCCCACAACCGCCGAAGAAAAAAAAAAAATAAATAAAAAAAAATAATAATAATAAAATAATAATGATAATAATAATAAAAACAATTAAATGAATAAAATTAATGGATAAATAAAAAATAAGTAAATAAAATCAAATAAAGTCAACATATGCCATACTGGAGACATCCTTGTTTGTTTCCAACATTACACACACCAAGATACACTGTCTCTGAAACAATGTTGCCATGTCCCCTCGTGCATATCTGGACTATCTAACGAGTGTTTCTTGAGTGTCTCGCAACAGTCAAGAAACATGTATTCGAAACTGTTCCTAAGTAGGGTCCCTTTGTTTTGACAAAACTATAGATTTTGTACACACACCAAGATACATTGTATGGAAACAATCGAGAAACAATGTATCTTGGTTTCTGTCCCAAGAAAAGGCAGAAACAGTGACGATACCATTCGGAAACACGTGATGAGAGACACAGGAAAACTGTCTCGGAGATAATGTATCTTGGCGCGGCCAGGGACGACGACGAAGACGACGACGACGACAGCGCTGAAGTATAACCGACCAAAATATGTGTTAATTTCCCGTAGACTTTCTCTCGATGGTATCCTGCGGGGGAAGACCTGTGGATTTATCCCCCGCCCCTGGGGGGGAAGAAGCCTCGGTAGCGAGTGCTAGTGGGACCCCAGGACCCGGCACCCCTGCGCAATCCCCCCCTCCGCTCCGTGACGCCGAAAAACGTCGCCGTGACGTCAACAGAGGGCGCCTATGACGTCAACACCCATGACGTCACGTCGTCTTTTTCGAAACCCGTCGCCTCTTGAAGGAGGCGAAATCGATCTCCTTCAGGACGGGCGACCTTTCGCCTTCTTCAGGAGGTAAGACCTGCCCGTAGGAGGTCAGGTCTCTGTCCCACACCACCTCCTCCAGGCGACGCATCAGCAACTCCAGGGAAACAATGTTGCCGAAGCTCAAGAATTTCTGGACTGTTTCGCGAGTGTTTCTGGGTCGTTGCGAAACAGTTCAGAGACTGGGGTGGCTGGAAAACTAAGCCAGTCAGTAGTTTAACGTGGTACGTAAGTGAGAGTCAGAAACACAGCATTGATGCACAACCCCAAGTCTTTAAAAAAAAAGTCCTTGTGTCAGACAGCGCTTCCCTGACACACACATATGACACATATACGTTCGAGTCGTATATGTGTCATAGGCTGACTGACCAAGTGCATTTGTCAGTATTGGAGAGAAAACATGGCTACTATAGCGGCTGACCATCCCATAAGACAGGAGAAGGAAGATGAATAATAATATTTCTATTTATATAAATGATGATTTGTTTTCTTAATAAGCGAAATGTATCGTGTGTGTGTGTGTGTGTGTGTGTGTGTGTGTGTGTGTGTGTGTGTGTGTGTGTGTGTGTGTGTGTGTGTGTGTGTGTGTGTGTGTGTGCGTATGTGTGTGTGTGTGTGTTTGTGTGTGCGTATAGCATCTGGGGAGGGTGAGGGTGAGGGTGGGAGAGGTGTTAACGGTCGGGAAGGAGGTAAAATGCAGATGGTACTGAAGGATGAGATGGGAGGGGGAGGAGGAGGAGGAGAGGGAGGAGGGGGAGTGTGACGTAAGCAGCGATGGCGACGGAAGGGGTGGAGGGTCCCTGGGTAGTGTTGGTGGTGGTGGTGGGGAAGGTCCTAACAATAGTGGCAATGGCAGTGGTGGTGGTGGTAGCTGTGGTGGTGGGGAGGGTCCTTTGTATGGTGGTAGTGGTGGTGATGGTGGTGGTAGTGGTGATGGTAGTAGTGGTGGTGGTAGTGGTGATGCTAATAGTTGTGGTGGTGATAGTGGTGGTTGTGGAGGTGGTTGTGGTGGTAGTGCCGGTAGTTGTGATGATGATAGCGGTGGTTGTGATATTGGCTGTGGTGGCAGTGATGGTGGCAGTAGTAGTGGTGGCAAAGATGATAATACTAAAGAATGTCAGTATTTGGTAGTAGGGATACCAGTTTTGGTATCGACAATGAGATCTTGCCCTTAGTCCTCGTATACAATGTTGCACTATATATTGCTTGTTTCTAGATTGTCTCGTGACTGTTTCTGGACTGTCTCGCTACTGTTTCTGGACTGTCTCGCGACTGTTTCTGGACTGTTTCGCGACTGTTTCTGGACACTGAATCTTGATGAATTTTACGATTTTATTACTTGTTCCAGCTGTCGCCAGACGACTTTATTTAGCTCAAGGGGAACTGCACCCTCTTCAGCGACAGGGTGAGTTTTCGCTACATAAAGGTCTTCCATGGAGATGAATAAAATCACCTTGCGGCATAAATAATAAAAAAAAGTTGTTGCTAGACAATCCAGAAACACGTAGGAGACACAGCAACAGTGTTTCAGAGACACACAAAAAAGGCCACCAGATGGGCACGGCGTGACGTCACTAATGATGTCACGGGTTTAGGAGATAATAAACACTCAGGAGAAAGGTGTTTGGGAGGAAGTCTACACAGGAAGAGAAATAGGAGACATGATGTCCAGAGAGGAACTGAGGCTTGGAGATAACAGAGGGAGAGCAAAGAGGAGGAGAAGAAGAGAGATAAGGAGATATCCGAGATGGCCACGGGTGAGACAGAAATTGGGAAATAGAGAGGAAGGGAGGAGATAACGCAAGAAATGGAGAAAATATATATACTGGGACGACATGGAATGTATTTTGATCAACGCTTTTTTCAACTGTTACGGAATGGTTTGTCTAAGGAGGACTTTGGTGTATGTGTGTGTGTCTGTATGTATGTGTATGTGTGTGTGTGTGTGTGTGTGTGTGTGTGTGTGTGTGTGTATGTGTATGCGCGCGCGCTCGTGTGTGCATCACTATATCACTGACGACCAAAGACACTATCTTCGAAAAATCATTTGACCTTATAAGGAAAAAAACAGGTCCTGCCAAGTCTTGTCTTCCTCTTCTTCTGGTCCAGCGAATCCGTAACAGTCAGAAGATAAAACAGCCGGCCGGACTGCGCGGCCACGAGACGAGTTGCGGTTGCCTTCTGCGCCGAGAAATGCGCGGAGAGATGCGCCAATTACCTGCATAGCAGCTTCTCTCTCTCGTCAAGTTCGATAGCGAGCTGTGGACCGTTAGGAGATGCAAATGAGTCTGTACAGCGTGTGTACACACAAGTCATTAACTCCTGGACTCACGCGTACACACACACACACACACACACACACACACACACACACACACACACACACACACACACACACATACACACACACACACACAAACATCACTAAGGGAACTCAAAACAAACTCCTGTTTGTGTTCGAATTAAAAGGAAGAAGGATATAAGAATTCTTATTAAGAGTTTTATTCAGCCTTGTACCACCGATTTAAGTTAATATATTGGGTTTTACTTTTCTGTAAACACACACACACACACACACACACACACACACACACACACACACACACACACACACACAAACAAACAATGGCGCAGTGGTAGCATTCATGGCCGCCACTACGGCTGTCCGGGTTCGAATCCCGCCCAGGGCTGAAATAATTTCACTATCGCTGCGCTGGGAGTCGTTATTCCAACTCTCGTGGGCGGGGAGATGGGTGTGTGTGTGCGTGTAAGGTTATAGCATTACCCATAGATCGTTTATATATGAGCTCTGAGCTCTCTTCCCGGAGGGTAAAAAGCGTCGATCACGAGTCCAACACATGACCCACGACCAGAGTGAATCACACAGAAGTAACTCTGCGAATCCCGCGTGTATGTGCGCATCGACGCATGCGCACTGTCTGCGCCTCCCATTGGCTCGCTCCCACGCAAGCAGACAATCAGGCAGGCAAGCGGGCAGGCAGGCAGGCAGGCAGGCAGGCCGGGCCGGACTGCGGCGGCCAACACAAGCACATGCTTGCGCAAGCAGATGAATGTAAATACACGCAGGAGACTAAGTTCAGTATTAATGGATTACTACAGAAACTGCCTATTTCCTCTTGAACGATAGTCTGTATATACATATCTATCTATCTATCTATCTATATATATATACACACACATACATTGATATGAAAAACAACGATTCACAAACATCTCATCACAACGCATCACCATCATATCTATCACATCCATCGCGGTGTGTATCACAATACATCACGTGTTATCATCTTAAAAATGCATCAATACATCCGAACATTATTAGACGCTGTTTTTGAATTTCTAGATTAAGCTGTGTTATTTTGAAAACATTGAAACGTTACAATAGCTTCTGTATTTTTGTCCATTATATATGTAACCGTGTTGTACTTCATGCCAAGAGAATTAAGAAAGCTTAATAAAAGACCGATGTAATATACTTGTACTATTGTACATTTGTACCTCAAAAATCTTGGCATGGCGAACACCAAAATCCCACGAATAATTTCTAAGTTTACATTACATAGACAGCACCACCCAACTATGGCGAACCTTGACATTTAGTATTGCGTCAACCTATGCTTACTTAAGTACTTGGCAAGGTGATGCTTAGGCAGTAATGTGCTCTATTAGCATTAGGATATCCTGTCTGAGTGTCAAAGTTCTGGGTGATGCAATCATGTCTTGAATAGAATGAAAAATAAACTGTTACATATATACTTACATGCACACACACACACACACACACACACACACACACACACACACATATATATATATATACACATATATATGTATGTATGTATATATATATATATATATATATATATATATATATCCAAATGAACAGAATAAAATTCAGTAAAAATTAGGAATATATTTCAGTTGCTAAAGATGGCGTCACGGAACTTGTGATCATGTCAACTCCGCAGACTAATCAATTAGTCACTCAGCCGGACCAAAAACGGTGCACTGACATTTACGTGTCCGAAACCTTTGACCTATGACAGCATACAAGTCACCTGCCAAGTCCTGACTAAGCCAGCCAGCCAGTCAGTCAATCTTTAGCGCCGGCAGTCAAAATCCAGCGACAGTCTTTGATATAGCTATCTCGATTTTCCAACTCGTTGTGTCTCTGTTTTTTCTTGTTTAATCTCGTTATTGCAAGGTTAATCTCTTCGTTCACTAAAACTATTTGGGTTTAGTCAGCATTGATATTCATATATCATGACAATAAATTAAAAGATGTTAATTTATGCAACGCATATTTTCTGTAGTGTAGACATTGCCAGCAACTTATGCACAAGGTCTGTATACGTCATGCATTCTAACAAAGTGCTCTGCATTCGATTGCTTATAAAAGAGACTTCGCTTACAACTATTTACATTTCTTGAAGAATATCTAAGTAATCAAAAACTATTTTAATTCAAACGTGAATAATTTACGAGTAAGTTTTTTGATATATAACGAACAAATTCTTTGATATTTGTGTAATTTTTGAAATATTAATGTCGCATCCAAAGTCGCCTCTGTTCGAACGAACTAGATGTAATGAAGGGATGTCGTCTATTCTGAGCTCATTTAAGCTCCAATGCATCGAGTAAAGATAGCGTGGGTATCTACCTGGAAGACAACCCCTCTTCCTGATTGGTTGAAGTAATCGTGTCCTGTGACACATTTGTGTCAAGGGCGCTATGCGCATCTGTGTCATGACACACAATGGAGACCTGAATGAAGTGTTAGGCGCTCCGCACACTCACCAACACATATATATGTATATATATATATATATATATATATATATATATATATATACACATATAAATATATATATATACATATAAATATATGTATATATATATATATATATATATATATATTTATATATATACACACACACACATATATATATTCACATATTCTAGAAGCACATGACAACATTGTCAGTTTCGCATACGCCTCATCTCATGAGTTACAAAAGCACATAGAGATCCTTACAGAGTACAAAGAGGACAATGGGGTGGAGTATGTGTACATGGAGGAGACAGAACAGAAGTACAAAGAGTACAAAGAACGTGAGCAATAAAAATTCTGGTGACAACAGTGACATCAAAGAACGCACACGTGCGCGCGCGCGCACACACAAACACACACGCGCGCTCGCACACACACACACATCGGAAAAAAGGAAATGAATAAATTATTAGATAAATAAATAAATAAATGAGTAAATGAATAAGTAAATACTTTGGGGCAGAAGCCGCAGAGGCATAAAGAAACAAATAAATAATTAAATCAAATAATCAAAACGCAAAGTCCCGTGGCGCACTGTACAGATGATATTCTGGGAAAACGTCAGAGGGTCGGGCGACCACCAGGGTGAACAAGACCTGTTTCGACCGAGACCCCATCTGCCGCCACGGTTCTCTTACTGGAACAAGCCCGCCCCCTCAGATGAATAAAATCGCCTGGCGAAGGGTACAAGTATTTATACAATGCAGCACGGTGGGGGAGGTGGACCTATACTGGATGTGGGTCGCTCGGTTTGTGTACTTTGTCACATATTTCGCAGCAACGCTCTTGAACTCGCGTAGGTGCAGAGAGGAGGAGGAGGAGGAAGAGGGAGGAGGAGGAAGAGGAGGAGGACGAATAGGGGAGGGAGGAAAGACGAAAATGCATCCCCCCCCCCTACGGTCTTCGTGCTCCCCGATGCCGCTGACTTACAGCCACGATCGAGTGAGCGGGGTATGCGGTTACATGAAAGTAAACTGACGGTGGGGCAAGACGAAGGAGGGCGTCCTGGACGATTTACGCCAGGAGGTGCTGATCGTCAGCCGAAGCCGCCATTTTTCCTCCACACACCCGTAATACATGGGCAAGTGGCGATCACCGGTACACGCAGTTAGGGAATCATTATATGCTTGTCAGTGATGGAAACTGTGATCACTTGAATATGAATATATCGATGATAAAAATATAAATCAACTATACTCTATTTCAATCACTGAAATACTCTATTTGATATTAAATACAATGTCTAAGAATGATCCCGGCAATATATATATATATATATATATATATATATATATATATATATATACACACACATATATATATACACGCACACACGCATACATTTCTATACACCTTTATCCTACTACCGTATATATTTCCTTTAATTATTATTATTATTATTATTACTATAATTATTATTATTATTATCATTATTATCAGCAGCAGTAGTTGTATACCTTTTATCTACATTTCAGTGCATCTAAACACTAAAGTAATCGATTGATACTGCCTTTTTCAATAGACTTTCAGGCGGAACGTGGGTGGAAAAATCGAAAAACAAAACATATGAATAAATGAATAGATAAATTAATTAATTCATCAATAAACCGATAAATAACAGCGTAGTTTCCTCTCTCCGGTGGCAGGGAAGTACCCCTTCATGTTACACCCAGAACGTATTATGACAAACTGGCAAAGGCGGGCGAGGAAGACATGAGTTTGAGTCCGAGTTTATTCCGGACTGGTTTCGCACGCTTCAGGCTTCTTCCTCCGAAGAATTCGCGCGAAACAAGTCGGGACCAAACTCGAACTCAAACTCATGTTTTCTTTACCCATGTCTATCATGTATGCACACATACACACACATATATACATATATATATATGTATATATATATATATATATAAAAGTATATATATATGCACATGTATATCCATAAATGCATATGCACGCATACTCACATAATGTGTATATATAGATATATGCATACATAATTGTCTACATTGTACACATATAAATATATAAGCATGCACATATATACACCTACATGTATAAATACATACACACACACACACGCACGCACGCACACACAATATATATACATATATATATATATATATATATATATGCATATCGCGTTTTTATATACTTGGATATACATGTATACATACATATACACATACACATATTTATATATATATGTATATATGTATATATATATATATATATTATATATATATATATATCGTTTTATATACATGGATATACATGTATATATACATATATATGAATATATATACATATATATATATATATATATACATATCGCGCTTTTATATACTTGGATATACATGCATATATATATATACATATCGCGTTTTTATATACATGGATATACCTGTATATATATAATCATATATATATATATATATACACACCTATAGATGAATATATATATATATATATATATATGTATATATACCTATACATAGCGCGTTTTTATATACATGGATATACATGTATATATACATATACATGTACGCATATATATATATATATATATATATATATATATATATATACATATATATATATATATATGTATATATATGTATACAGTATTCCGCATATGTATCTATATATCCATACATACATACATATGTGACATGTCTTTACTGTATATAGCTATATATATATATATATATATATATATATATATATATATATATATATATATATATATAAAACATATCTATTAATAGCCGTGTCACTATTCTGCCAACACGCAGTCATACACGTCACTCGTGTGACGGAAGCGAAAATATACTCTCCCGTCAAAGAAAAAAAAAAAAAATGCACCACTCGGAACACTCACCAGGTCGAGGGCGAGATGAGGTTGAGGAAGACACTTTGAAGGTTGAGGAGGTCGCCAGTGTTTATTCAGATCGACCACGAGTCGAGACTCATCACAGTGGGACGACGTTGGCCCTAAGACTCGACACGGGAGTTCGAGTCTTCCCGACCTTGAGCGAGTTCGTAGATCGACGACGAAGTCCCGACTGCAGGAGAGGCGGGCAGCATACTTCGTCCTCCTGACGGCGGCGGCGACGAAGCAGCGGGCACTCCACAACGCGAAACGACCTCGCAAAGTTCCCCCGGCGAAATCCACAAAAAGGGGCACGAGAGTTCACTCCCCGTTAACACTCAGAACTTTGATGTTCACACCAAAAGAACAAACACTCGATAACAAAACGGCATATAACAACAGGTCGTCTCTATAAATACGTATCTCAAGTTAAACATGTAACTATCAAGTACTTCGTTTCCGGTATAAGTATGTATATATATATAGATATATGTATATATAGATATCTATGGGCTTGTAGCGTTAGTATTAGTAGTAGTAGTAGTGTCGGTGCGAGGTGGGGTATGATCTTGTGAAAGGCGCCTACGGTGGTTGGGAGGTAATGTATGAATGCAGTCGCCAGCTCCGTGTCCGGCAGCCGGCCTGGTTCTTGAGCGGACGGGGAAGGACAGACAGTCCGCCCGGGGATGCAGCTCGCCGACCCAAACCGATCTGCATAGCCGAAGAGGGGCGCGGTGGGAGGAAGGTGGGGGTGAGAGAGTGGGGGTGGGTGGGGCTTGGATGGGGGGAGGGGAGGGAGGGAAGGAGTACTGGCGTAGCGGGGGTGGGTTGCTTATACGGTGGTGGGAGGGGGGAAGGGGGGCGGGGGAGACACCCGGGAAGCCGGCCGAGGGG
>NC_134785.1:59814407-59816907 GCF_046742065.1 Oratosquilla oratoria | reverse complement strand
AAATTAAGGGAAAATCAGGGAATTTTTAAGAAAATGAGGGGAAATGAGGGGAAAAACAGAGGAAATGAAAGGAAAGGGAGAGGAAATCAGGAAAACGAGGGGAAAATTAGGGGGAATGAGGGGAAAAACAGGTGAAATGAGGGGGGAAAGAGGGGAAATGAGGGTAGAATGAGGGGAAATGAGGGTGACAATGAAGAGAAAGATAGGGAAAACGGAGGGCGAGGGAGGGGAAAATGAGGGGAACAGAAGGAACATATGAGATTACAGGGAAAGGAGGAAGAAGGAGGTAGAGGAGGAGAAAGAAAAGGAAGAGGTGAGGAGGAGGATATTCAGGAGGTGGAAGAAGAGGGAGAGGAAGAGGACAGACAGGAGGTACAAAAGGAGGAGGAAGAGGAGGGAGAGAAGGAAGAGGAGGAAGAAGAGGAGTGATTGAAGGAGTAGGAGGAGGAGGAGGAAGAAAAGGAGGGATAGGAAGAGGAAGAGGAAGGAGGTGGAGGAGAAGGAAGAGGAGCAGGGAGAGGAGGAGGAGAAGGAGGAGGAGGAGGAGGAGGAAGAGGAGGAGGAGGAGGAGGAGAAGGAGGAGAGTTTTGAAAGCTGAAAGGAAAAGAGAAAATGCCAAAGGGAGAGAGAGAGACAAAGGGGAGATGAAAGAAGGGGGAAATCAAAGGAGCGCGAGTAAAGATTGTGGAAAGAGGGGAAGCAGAGAGAGAGAGAGAGAGAGAGAGAGAGAGAGAGAGAGAGAGAGAGAGAGAGAGAGAGAGAGAGAGAGAGAGAGAGAGAGAGAGTAGGGGAGAGAGGGAGAGGGAGGGAGGGAGAGCGAGAGTGTAGGGGGAGAGAGAGGGAGAGAGAGAGAGAGAGAGAGAGAGAGAGAGAGAGAGAGAGAGAGAGAGAGAGAGAGGAAGTGAGGGAGGGAGGGAGGGAGAGAGAGAGGGGGAAAGGGAGGGAGAGGGAGAGAGAGAGAGAGAGGGAGAGGGAGGGAGGGAGAGAGAGAGAGGGAGAGGGAGGGAGAGAGAGAGGTAGAGAGGGAGAGAGAGGAAGAGAGAGAGAGAGAGAGAGAGAGAGAGAGAGAGAGAGAGAGAGAGAGAGAGAGAGAGAGAGAGAGAGAGAGAGAGAGAGAGAGAGAGAGAGAGAGAGAGGTGGGTACGAAAGAGGAAGTGAAGCGTTGAGAAGGAAAAACAAAGAGGAGAGGAGAGGAAGGAGCTGAATGAAGGAGGGAAGATTTAAAAAAAGGAGAGGAAGGGGAGAGGGGGATAGAGAGAGGAGGAAAGGGAGATGAAAGATAAGGAAAAGAAATACGAAGAGGAAGGCAAAGGAAAGGGAACAGAGGAGGAGAAAAGTAAAGGGAATAGGGAAGGGAAGAGGAAAATGAGAGATGTTGGGAAAAGAGAGTGAGGAGAGAGGAAGGGATGAGAGAGTTAGGAGAGAAATGGTAGAGATAAGGGAAAGGAAGGAAAGAGAGGGGGAGATGAAGGGAGGAGAGAGAGGAGAGAGGAAAGAGAGGAGAGAAAAGGAAGAGAGAAGGGAGAGAGGCAGAAAAGAGAGAGAGAGAGGGTGGGAGATGAAGGGAGGAGAGAGAGAAGAGAGGAAAGAGAGGAGAGAAAAGGAAGAGAGAAGAGAGAGAGGAAGAGGAGGGAGAGAGAGAGAGAGAGAGAGAGAGAGAGAGAGAGAGAGAGAGAGAGAGAGAGAGAGAGAGAGAGAGAGAGAGAGAGAGAGAGAGAGAGAGAGAGAGAGAGGAGATAAAGAGAAGAGAGAAGAAAAAAGAGAGAAGAGAGAAAAGGGGGTACTGACCCCTCAACAAGCGAATTGGCGAATCACGGAAATTAATTGAATAAAATAATCGTTTGGTGGAAATCATAATGAAACGTTAAAGTGGCGCCGTTGAGACTCGAACTCGGGACTTTGTACTCACGGAGCGGGAACTAAGCCGACCGTGCCACGGCGACTGGAATGGGGCGAGAGTAATGGGTGGGTGGGGGAGATGAGTGGGTGGAGAGTATGGGGGAGGAAGGGAGGGAGGAGGAGGAGGAGGAGGAAGGGTGGGGGAGGAAGGACACTGGGGGGGGGAGAAGAATGGGGGAGAGAAAGGCTGTCAGTCACAAGCAGTCATGGGTGAGTTATGGGGTGTAGCCGTTACAAGCTGGTGGGGGGGAGAGTTTGGGGGGATGGGGGACGGAAGGGGGGGAGAGGAAATCTACGTGTGAATAGGTGCGTTTGTGTGTGTAATTGCGTGCGTCCAAGAAATGGCAACAATATGGGGTCACAATAATGGAGAGAGAGAGAGAGAGAGAGAGAGAGAGAGAGAGAGAGAGAGAGAGAGAGAGAGAGAGAGAGAGAGAGGGAATGAGAGTGTGGAGGGGGAGAAGGTAAGACAAAGAGAGAAGGAAGGAGTGAAGGAGAGAGGAGGAAGAGGAGGAGGAAGAGGAAGAGGAAGAGGAGGATGAGTAGGATGAGTAAGAAACACTCAGCTTAATAATAGTCTGTGTTCTGGCTGTCGTCAGGT
>NC_134785.1:59796907-59809407 GCF_046742065.1 Oratosquilla oratoria | reverse complement strand
TTCCATCGTCAAGCGTATTACACGAGACAAAGGTGTGAGAAGGATTAAGTATGACATGAAAAAGGAAGCGGACAGCAGAAGCAAAAGGGGGCGTGTGTGGGGGGACCGTTCTTCTGCTGCCCGCGTTCCTTCTTAATGTCTTACCTAACCCTTCTCACATCTTTGTTCCATGTAATACGTCTGATGATGTCATTATACGAAAGTGCTTCCTGTCTTCAAGTTTCTCTGAATACGTTCTTTCACGATGATGTGAAAGCCCTGCATACATATGCATATATATATATATTTATATATATATATATATATATATATATATATGTCTATGTATATACATATATATATATATATATACATATATATATATATATATATATATATATATATATATATATATATATATTGTATCAGGTTCGGTTGTCCACGTGGGTACAAATTAGAAAAACAATTATCACAAGCTTTGTAATATTGTATCATTTCCTGCGAGTAATACAGTCAATACATTGACGTACAGGATCTCAAACCTGATTAAAACACACACACACACACACACACACACACACACACACACACACACACTCACACATATATGATCATCCGCTTGGCTGGCCCAGGCGATTTTGTTCAGGTAGGGATACTGGAATCTATAGTCGAGAGGATGCAATTCTATTTTATTTCATATTTTCTTTTTCTTTTTCTTTTTTTTATTAAAAATTCAGGATAAATCTCTTACCAAATTTCGAAGCAAAGTTTTGCCTGAATGTGGAAAAAAGTGTATCGCTTTTGGGTGTCCACGTTGTTGCTGAGAGATAGTCCCCCTTCCTCCTCCTCCCTCCCTCCACCACCTTCGGTCTATAACCAGCGTTTCTATCCTTGGAAGACAATGTCAAGTGATAGAAGGGAGTAGACGTTTAAAAAGATAAGGATATTCTAGATCGAAAATGCTGAGGAACTCTGGTCAGTAGGGGGTGTCTGTGACGTCACTGCTACAACCAAAACGAAGAACTACCGAACAGCCTAACTACTACAATCACCACACCCTGACAACTACATACCCGGCTAACTACATCTACTAAGACTCTGACCATCATCTCCCACAATAACTACTAACTACTAACTGCAATAACTACCAACTACTAACTACTACTCTTATTACTACAACATCCTCTTCCACACCCTATCTTTCCTCCATTTCATCTCACCGGTACCTAACCCCCCCTCCCCCTCCTCCCTCCTTTCCCCCCTCTCCCCCCCCCTTCTTACTTCACTTCCTCAAGTGGACCGGAAAAAATGTCCACCGGATCCGGTGCCCGGCCAGCTGGACAGTTGGGGACTCACACAGGGGGACCCCCCCCACCTCCACCTCCACCTCCACCTCCTCCCCCAACCCCAACCACTCTCTTCCAGATCTCCAGGCTGTATATGCATGTTACCTGCATATGCTTGTATATGCTTGCATGCACAGTATGTATATATAATGTACAGGTTGATACCAGCACATGTATTTACAGCACATAAGGCTTGGATCACTTGCTGGAATCGTGATTGGCAGCTGTTACCCTTCCCGATAAGTGGTAAGAGTTCGTATATGGAGCGGTCTATGGGTAATGTTTTGAGCGTGCGTGCGTGCGTGTGTATCTGTGTGTGTTAGAAAGATAGAGAGAAATTAAGAGAGAAAGAGAGAGAGAGAGAGAGAGAGAGAGAGAGAGAGAGACAGAGAGAGAGAGAGAGAGAGAGAGAGAGAGAAAGAGAGAGAGAGAGGGAGGAAAAGAGAGCAAGAAAGATAAAAATCTAAGACATGGAGGAAGAAATTGACAGAACCCGAAGTTGAACCTTTCGAAGAATTGACGGTTTCCCTAAAAGCCTCAGCCAGAATAGATGGAACTAAGAGACCTCACCAATCTCTGTGTTCAACTGAACAACTCTCACAGCCACCAAGAAACCACCAAGTCGGAGGCTGGCAAGGGGTGGGGGGGGGAGGGGCAAAGCCACCTCGCTTCAGCCCCCTAGTCCTCGCAGCCTCCTCTCCTTACACTCCTCCTCCTCCTCCTCCTCCTCCTCCTCCCTCTGTCCTCCATCATGAATATGCACTCCCGCGGAAGGAAGTCCGGGAGGAGAGAGGGGGGAAAGGGGGGAAAGGGGGGAAGGGGGGAGGGGGCATCGCGGTTCCAAGGTGAAAGGGGCCACGGGGAGAGGAATTGAGGAGTTGAGGAGAGATGATGGGTGGAAGGGCGATGAGAGAGTGGAATAAAGAAACGGATTGATGAATTGATTGGATGTAATAGGTCTAGACTTACATACATGTGTAGGTAGATCCAAGGGCTAAGTTAAGTAGATAAGCAGGATGGAAACACACACACACACACACACACACACACACACACACACACACACACACATACACACACACACACTCACGTTTAGCATTGGCAAGATTTGAACTCGGGACATGCGTGACAATCATAGAAAATGAATTATATACAGATAGGGAGGGAGGATGGGTGAATATGAAGCGTATCGGAGAGAGGAAGGGAAGGAAGGAGGGCGGGGAAAGGAGGAAAAGGAAAAAAAGTGGAGAAGGAGTAGGAAAAGGAGATAGAGAAGGAGGACAAGGAGGAAAAGGAGAATGAGAAAGGATGACGGGGGAGAGGTGTAGTAAGAGGAGGAGGAGGAGAAGGAAGAGGAGGAGAAGGAAGAGGAGGAGAAGGAAGAGGAGGAGGAAGAGGAGAAGGAAGAGGAGGAGGAGGGGGAGGATGAGAAGGAAGAGGAGAAGGAAGAGGAGAAGGAAGAGGAGTAGGAGGAGGAGGAGAAAGAGGAGAAGGAAGAGGAGGAGGAGGAGGAGGAGAAGGAAGAAGAGGAGGAGGAAGTTTATGTTCTATATGACATGGGTGACGTCATCACGGATCTAAATACTTGGGGACATCGTGGTACTGTGGTGAAGTGTGACCGGACTCGAACTCGAGTTCGAGTCCCCGGACCTCACGCAAAGGCGGGGGACGGGGTGCGAGTTGATCCCAGTACTTCCCTAAACAAGAAGATCCGTCATGCACCATCAGTGAGGCGAGGATATTGGTTCCTTAGCACGAAATCGTAGAAGAGGAGGAAGAGGAGAAAGAGGAGGAAGAAGAAGAAGAAAAAATTTTGTCTTCATTTTTGTGTGATAAAGTTGAAGAGATGGGAACTGAACTTACTGTATTTCATGAATACATTACCAGAGGTATTGTATAAACCTTGGCAAAGGAATGAAGGAAAAGGCTAAAGATGATGGAGATAAAACTCTTTGTGTTACTGATAGTAGTGGTGGTGGTGGAGTGTGGTGGAGTGTGGTGGTGGAGTGTGGTGGAGTGTGGTGGTGGAGTGTGGTGGTGATAAGAGTGTGGCGGTGGTAGGAGTGTGGTGGTGGTAGTGTGTGGTGGAGGAAGGAGTGTGGTGGTGGTGGTAGGAGTGTGGTGGAGGTAGGAGTGTGTTGGTGGTGGTAGGAGTGTGGTGGTGGTATTGGTGGTGGTATTGGTGGTGGTTGTGGTGATGGTATTGGTGGTGGAGGTGGGAGTGTGGTAGCGGTGGTGGTAGGGGTGTGGTAGCGGTGGTGGTAGGAGTGTGATTGTCGTTCTGGTGGTAGTGGTGGTAGTGATGGTAGTTGTGGTGGTGTGAGTGTGGTTGTCGTTGTGGCGGTGTTGATGAGGGCAAAAAAGGAAGAAAGGAAGGAAAAATGGAGAAAATGAAGGAAGGAAGGATGGAAGGAGGGAAACAGGTAGGGGAGGAAAGAAGAAAGGAAGAGAGGGAAGGAAGTAAGGTAAGAAGTGAAAGAGAGAGAAAGAGAGAGAGAGAGAGAGAGAGAGAGAGAGAGAGAGAGAGAGAGAGAGAGAGAGAGAGAGAGAGAGAAGAAAGGATGAAAAGGAAAGAAGAAAGGTAAGAAGGAAGAAGAAGAAAAAAGAAAATGTAGGAAGGAAGGAAGGAATGAAGGAAGGAAGGAAGGGAAGGAAGAAAAATAGGAAAGAAGAAAAGAAAGAGGAAAAGAAGAAAGAAAGGAAGGGAGGGAAGGAAAAAAGGTAGGAAGAAAAGAAAGAGGAAAGGAATGAAGGAAGGAAGGAAGGGAGGGAAGGAAAAAAGATAGGAAGGAAGAAAAGAAGGAGAGGAAGGAAAGAAGGGAGGGAAAGAAGAAAGGTAAGAAGGAAGGGAGGGTAGAATAAAGGAAGGAAGGAAGAAAAGAAAGAGGAAAGGAAGGAAGGAAGGAAGGAAGGAAGGGAAGGAAGGTAGGAAGGAAGAAAAGAAAGAGGGAAGGAAGGAAGGAAGGAAAAGATGGAAGAAAGAAAGGTAAGAAGGAAGGAAGGGAAGGAAGAAAGATAAGAAGTAAGAAAAGAAAGAGGAAAGAAAGGAAGGAAGAAAGGAAGGAAGTGAAGGAAGAAGGGAAGGAAGGAGGGAAGGAGGGAAGAAAGGACGAAAAAGAGGTGTAAGATGTGATAGAGGGAATAAAGAAAGGTAGAAAGGAAGAAAAGAAAGTGGAAAGGAAGGAAAGAAGGAAAGGAGGGAACGAAGGAAAGGAAGGAACGAAGGAAGGAAGGAAGAAAGGAAGGAACGAAGGAAAGGAAGGAACGAAGGAAGGAAGGAAGAAAGGAAGGAAGGAAGGAAGGAAGGAAGGAAGAAAAGGAGGTGGAAGAGGTATGTTGGAGGTAATCAAGAAAGTAATTATATGTAAGGATGGCAGACTTCGGGTACAAGGTGGGGGGAGGGGGGAGAGCTGGGGAGGAAATGGTGGGGGGGAGGGGGGCCAAGATGGTTATCTCCCAGCAGATGTCGTTTCTTTTGCATAATATCTTCCTTCCACCCCGCCCACCCCATAACCTAAGCCCCCCTTCCCCCCCCCTGTCATCACTAATTTAATATGCGGGGTACCTACTCATCGGCCTCAGTCACGTGATCATCACCAAGAAGGGGGGGGGACCCACTCTCCTCGCCTCACCTGAGTTCCGTGACGTATTTTACATATTCTGTTGAAAACGTGACGTCATGGGACGATGTGATGATGATGATGATGGGGTCGTGGTCCACGAACACCAGGTTCAAACTGGGGGTCCCGCCTTCCCCTACAGTGGCGCCTGGTATAGCTTCTATAATGTCGTCAGACGATTTTATTCAGTTGAAAGGTTACTCAATTTCCCCGTCCTGGGGGGGGGGGTGCTGTCTTAAAGGATCTGGATTCTTTTTAATGATGTTGGATCCCTATTAAAGGGATTGAGTCCTTTTTAAGGTAGTTGGATCCTTCAAGAGGAATCCTACCCTATCAAGAGGATACCAATCCCATTAAGAGAGTTCTAACTCCCATTAAGAATTATCCAATCCCATTTTTTAGAATCCAATCCCCTTAACATATATGCTTATATCTGCCGTCAGGTGATTTTATTCAGGTAAAGGTTCCTCCTCCTCCCCCTCCCTACCACCTCCTCTGCACCATTCTCTTCACGTGTCTTCACCCTCTCTTTTTTAATCTAAAAATCCCTCCAGTCAGTCTCCTCTTTATCATCTCTTTCTCTTCTCTTTCTTGCAAAGTGTCCCTTTATTTGTCCTCTTCCTTCTACTCCTTTATCGCCCCTTTTTTTATCATTCTTCCTTATATTTCTTTATTATTCCCTTTCTTCTCCCTTCCTCATCATCCTCCTTTCTTGAGATCCCTTGTTTACATCCTCTACTCCCCCCCACATCCCCCCATCCCCCGCTCTGCATTGTCATCAACTAACTAGCCTCCCTTCCGGTCCTTAATAACAAGCTCCCCCTCCCCCTCTCCCCCCTCCCCCCTCTCTTTCTATTCTCTCCAGGCTAACTGTCCCTCGCCTACCATCTTGGGAATATTCAAGAATATATATATATATATATATATATATGCAAGGCGCTGTCATGGGAGATTATAGGGACAAATTGGGTCCCCCCTTTCAGAAAGGGCCTGGTCTCCCCACCCCCCTTTCGCCCCCAGTAACCCCCCCCATCCCTCGGAGTTGAAGACTTACCTTCCTCCTGAAGGCGATGAGATAGAGGTATGGAGGGATGGAGGGAGAGGTGGAGGGAGAGATGAACAAGACATGGTCTTAGCTATGGTCTTTTGTGACGTTATTGTGGAGATGGTGGTGATGGTGTTAGTGTTGGTAGGGTTGTTGGTGTTAGTTGTGATTGTGGTGATGGTTGTGATAGTGGTGATGGTGACGGTGTCAGTGTTGGTAGTGTTGATGGTGATAGTGTTAGTGTTGGTGGTGATAGTGGTGAGTGGTAGTGATGGTGACATTGGTGGTGACAGGAGTGTTGGTGATATAACTCTCGTGTTGGTGATATCACTTTCGTGGTACTTCTTCTTGTCATCTACTATAGCCGCTAACGTTGTGGTTGAAGTTAACAAGAATGTTAATGATGATATTAATGGGGATGTTAATGAGGATACTGACGTCATCCTTGATGCTGACGAGAACAATAAGGCCTTCCACGGAGATGAATAAAATCACCTGGTGACATCTAAAAAAGTACTCCACGGTAGGGAAGGGGTTAAACGATAGGAACTTTATGTTGACATCATTTATATTATTGTTGTTGTTGTTGTTGTCATTATTATTATTGCCACGTTCCTTCTTTTGCCATATATATTGACCAACTTGACTTCAAACTATGTTCCTCTGAAGAAGCCACTCAGGCGAAACTAGTCAGGAATAAAAGTATTTCCCTCAGCCCGTGTTCCCTTACCTCCTATCCACATTATTGTTATTATTATTATTACTATTATTATCATTATTACTATTATTATTATTACTATTATTATTATTATTACTATTATTATTATTGTTATCATTATTATTATTATTACCATTACCATTATTATTACTATTATTACTACTATTATTATTATTATCATTATTATTATTATTATTATTATTATCATCTTTTTTTTTTCTTAATGGTGGTAGTAGGGGTAGTGATGGTAAGGATAGTCGTACCATGCTTGTGAAGGTGTGGCAGTGACAATAGTAAGAGATATACTATCCAGATATCGGTAGTAAGAATTGTACCGCTAAAGATGGTGGTAGGAGTACCAGACATCATAACAGCGATGGAAGTGATGGGGAGGTGGGGGGGCGGAAATGGTAATGATAATTATAATCTTAATATTCCAACTAAGGTGAATATCGGAAAATTCTGTTCCACGTACTATGAAAAAGAAAAAGAAGAAGAAAAAGAAGAAAAGAAGAAGAAAAAGAAGAAAAAGAAGAAGAAGAAGAAGAAGAAGAAGAAGAAGAAGAAAAAGAAAAAGAAGAAGAAGAAGAAGACAATTTTGAGAGATCATCGGAACGTCAACGGCTATCCAGTTTAATAACAATTGTATCAGAGAAGATCACTCCAAGAATTATAACAAAGATGATTACGATCATTATAATGAAAACAATGATGATGACAACGATGATTATGTTCATGTTGATAATGATGATGACGATGATGATAATGATGATGATGATGATAGCAATGATGATAACAATGATGATAATGATGATAACGATGATGATATTCATGTTGATGGTGATGATGGTGATGATAACAATGATGATAATAATGATGATGACAGCAACGATGATGATGGTGGTGATGATGATAATGATGATTATGACGATGATGATAATGATAATGACGCGACGACGATGACAACGACAACTAAACAACAACAGCAACACAACCAGTATCATAATTCTAGCTCCCCTCCACCTCCCCCCATCCTCCCCCACCTCATCGCAGAGTCCGAAAGACTACCCCCCACCCCCGTCCCCACCCTCCGGTCACCCTCGATCTCGGACTTCGTGAGAAGAACTCTACGTCGGCGAAATCCCTTTCAGGTTGTTTACATTTCTTTCCAGATCATCCCCTCTCCCCGCCTCCCCCTCTCCCCCTCTCCCCCCTCCCCCCTTCTCGTTACGCATTCGTTTGAAGCCTGGCCAGGTGAAGCCTTCCACACACCCCAGACCCCAACCTGGGGATGAAGGGACACCTCTCACTGCCCCAACCACTCCCTCCGCGGCGGTGTCCGCGCCTAAAAGGTCTTCCGTTCTTGGGCGAACTGGCGTGAACGGACAAATGCGTACACATGACCGAACACGCTGGCCTCGACAGGAAAACAAAAAAAAAGTAGAGGGAACTGTGTCAATACTCACAGGGCGAGATGCCTATCGGTAGCTTACGTATATAGATATTTATGTATGTATGCATGTAGATATGTATGCACGCATGTATGTATATATGTATATATATATATATATATATATATATATATATATATATATATATATATATATATACATATAATACATATACATATATACCGGCTTCCTGGTATAATTGTACCTACTTCATCTACCAACTAAGCTGCATGTTAAGTCGGCACCACGCTCTCTTGGGCAAAAGATTGGAGTGTATATGCATGCATGTATGTATGTATGTATACAGTATTATTATTATTATGATTATTATTACTATCATTATTATTATCATTATTATTAATAATAATAGTAATATCAATAATAATAATAATCGATTTATTGAGTTAATAATGATACAATCATACACTGACAAAACACAATTTGAATTAATTCTAGAACTAGACTAAATTTAGTTAATAATGTGCACTATGGGTGGAATGGCGATATTCTTATAGTCAGTCCTCGGCACTCTGATGGGCACAAGTTTGTTGTTGTGCCTGGTAGTGTGGCGTGGTGGGGGAACGTCAGGTGGGAGGAAGTGTGGGTGACAAGGGTGAGATTTGGTCTTCCCCACAATTCCTAAATTACCTCTCGATTCAGGGTGATTAGGGCGTTGTTATAGCTCAGAGCTCTCATACAGAAGGTAATCGCTGTCGATCACGAGTCCTGCACGTGATTCAAGACCCTCAACATACCCACCCTCGTCCCAGTGACGCCTTTTAAAGGTTTTTAGGTTTTATCCTGACTGACATTAAACGAGAGAGAGAGAGAGAGAAAGAGAGAGAGAAGAGAGAGAAGAGAGGACACTGGGTGCATGCATGCATGCATGCATACAAGAGACCCAACACGACGTGCAAGTGCAAGAAGGACACCCATGCAGGCGCGTGCGCAAGCAAATGGATTCCTGCTTGGCAGTGCCTCTCATGAGGACAACCTCGAGCACCTGACTCAGAGTTCCGCCTCCAAGGACGACCTCCGAGGACCTACTTCAAGGACGACCTCAGAGGACCACCTCGTAAGACGACCCCCGAGCTCTACCTCTAAGGACGACCTGCAAGGACGAACTCCGAGATGACCTTCTTCAAGGACCACCTCCGAACTCGCACAAATCCTCTCCGGAGAAGAATAAATACTCTCTCTCTCTCTCTCTCTCTTCCTGCCGTCACGTGATTTCATTCAATCCCGTCTTGCTTCTTCTTCGGTGGGGAAGACGAAGAAGAAAAGGAGGAGGAGGAGGAGGAGGAGAATGAGGAGAAATAGGAAGAAGAGGAGGAGGTGGAGGAAAAGGAGGAGGAGGGGAGGAGGAGGAGAATGAGGAGGAGGAGGAGGAGGAAAAGGAGGAGGAGGGGAGGAGGAGGAGAATGAGGAGGAGGAGGAGGAGGTCATGTGACTCGGGCGCGGATGCAGAGGAGGAGGAGGAGGAGGAGGAGGAGGAGGAGGAGGAAGGAAGTAGAAGGAGAATGAGGAGAGGAATGAGGAGGAGGAGGAGGTCATGTGACTCGAGCGCGGATGCAGAGGAGGAGGAGGAGGAGGAGGAGGAAGAGGAGGAGAGCTCGCAAAAACAAACCATTGGTGCTTGCAAGTGCGGATCAATACTCGGGCCGAAATCCGCTGCCCGGCACCAAGACGAGAGGAGATGGGCAGGACCAGAGGAGGAGGAAGAGGAAGAGGAGGAGGAGGAGGAGGAAGAGGAGGAGGGAGGAGGAAGAGGAGGAGGAGGAGAGGTAGGAGGAGGAAGAGGAGGAGGAGGAGGAGAGGTAGGAGGAGGAAGAGGAGGAGGGGAGGAAAGGGAGGAGGAGGAGGAGGAGGAGGAGGATGGAGGAAAAGAGGAAGAGGAGGAAGGAAAGAGAAGGGTGGAGGAAGAAAAGAAAGAGGAAAAAGAGGGAGGAGTAAGGAAAGAGACGGATGGAAAAAAGGAAGGGGAGGAGGGAAGGGGAGTAGGAGGAGGAGGAGATATGAGTTGGAAGGAAAAGGAGGAAAATGAAGAAAAGAAACGAAGAGGAGAAAAGGAAGAGTGAGAGAGAAGAAGAAGAGGAGGAGGAGGAGGAGGAGGAGGAAGAGAAGGAGAGGAGGTCGGAGAGGAGGAGGAGGACGTTGAGGAGGAGGAGGAGGAGGAGGAGGAAGACACCCAGTAGATGATGATGATAAACTTGGTTGCTGCATCAGCAGCTATACAGTGAGCCACGGAAGTCGAAAGCCTTAAGCGTTTTGCCCGTGAGTTGCAAGATGCAAGATGCACTCCCTCCCTCCCTCCCTCTCTACCTACTCCTTGCACAGCATCGTGCAAAAGTCCTGCCGTCCCCTTCGCTAAAATGATGACGCACTTTTTAGATCTTATTATGGCTGACGTCACGTGATTTTAATCATGTGACAGAAAATGTTCGCTGTCAACATTGACGTATATCTTTCCGTTTTCTGTTATACGCCATTCTTCTATACTTATACAAGAAAGTAAATGTTATGTTGAAAATGCACAGAAAAATAACTATCCGTATATAACTGCACAATAAAAATTCTGGTTAGTTAAAAAATAGCACTTTTAACTGTAGAAATATATTTATTGATGTTGACACAAGCGTCGCTACCGAGTCAAAAAAAAAAAAAAAAAAAAAAAATCGTGGCCTCTCCTAAGCCGATTCGAAAGCCTTATATATATTGACATTGTCAACAAACTTCTTCCCCCAACTGTGTAAACGGAGTACTACACCCTGAGCGGCTACAGAAAGTTAACTTGGTGAGGGTCCAAGCGGCCGGTGGCCCGAGTGGCCCTGCAAGCCCCGTGCAGCCAATGAAAATCAGCCTTGGGCCGACGAGGGGACCCTTCGCTTATGACGCGCTGTTGTCTTCCCCAGCAACATTGACGTCAGTGTCCATATACAAGCACCCCCATCCCCCCTAACCCCCCCCCATCTCGGGGGAGGGGGAGGGGAGACATAAAGCCCCTAAGATTCATTTACAAGATGTATACATTGCCTTCCTTCCCTCTTCTTGATGCATGGTAGGGAGCGTCGTACCCCATCCACTACAAAACTCCTCCTTCCAACTTGCTTCCCCTGGACACGGACACCACAGTCTTCGGATAGAATTCTTTTTCCAAAATGCTTTCCTGAGATCCTTTTATATATATATATATATATATATTTATATATATATATATATATATATATATATATATGTATATAATATATATACATATAAAGGGATCGTGACACATTTGTATAAATACACTAAAGACCCACTGTTGATTGGATTAAGAAAAGAAAGGAAATAACGATTTCCGTATATTTCGATCACTGGTTGTGATCATTTGTATTCCACTGAAGAGGATCACAGCTAGTGTTCGAAATATACGGAAATCGTTATTTCCTTTCTTTTCTTAATCCTATCAGCAGTGGGTCCACATGTATATATATATACATGTGGACAATTTTATTTCCACTATCATTACCGTATTACTATTATGGTCATCATTGCCATTATCATTATCATTATTATTGTTATTACTATCATCCATTGTTATCATTATTAATATTATGAAATAAGGTTCGTTGTCATACTGCGGTAATACGCGCTGCTGGTATCCATTAGAGAGGTTAGGCGCAGGGGTTCGAGTCCTGATTACACCAAACGATCTCATTCGTCGAAAGGTTAGAAATCTTCGCGATTGAACTTGAACTCGCCTCGCTAAAATTAGAAAACGCGAACTTGGTGTCATGATTGTACGTCTCCATGTTTTTAATTTTGGTTTGCGTCCCGTTACATCCCGTTACATATCGGTCGCGTAACGGCATGCCGTGACACGTTACGGAGCGTCACACACGGAACAAGTAACGACCCTACCAAGGCAAATCTTCATTTATTCCTAATATGTGTTAAAAAATCACACCTATCTGTTGGATGTTTTTGAATATTTTCTTCCCAAATTTTCTTACCAATCTCCTTAAATAAAATTTCTTAAAGACATTAATCTCCCTGGCGGTGCTTTCTCCTACCCCCTCCATTTATCCCTCCTCTCCTCCCATCCCTCCCCTTTTTACTCCTAAACTTCTTCCTCTCCCCCTATCTCCTCTCTCTCTCTCTCTCTCTCTCTCTCTCTCTTTCTCTCTCTCTCCCTTCCCTCTCTCTGAACAGTCCACCCACTCTTCCCCCACCCATTCCCCCCACCTTCTCTCTGCCCCCCTTCCCCCTCCTTATCTTCCATCTTCTTTTCACTGGTTCTTTTCTTTGGCCCTCCTCCTCCTCCTCCTCCTCCTACTTGCCCTCCTTCTCCTCTCTCCTCTC
>NC_134785.1:59774407-59781907 GCF_046742065.1 Oratosquilla oratoria | reverse complement strand
CATCACAACAATTGATGATAATAATAATAATAATAATAATAAGAAGAAGAAGAAGAAGAAGAAGAAGAAGAAGAAGAAGAAGAGTAATAATAATAATAGCATAATAACAATACTACTACTAATTATATTATAACAATAATAATGATAATAATAATAATGATAATAATAACCATAATAATAACAGCAACAATAATAATAATAATAATAGTATGCTTCTACTAATTGTAATAACATCAACAAGTACACTAATCAAACCTGAAACATCATAACAAAAGCTGAACGAGATATTGTCACGTGTATGATAAAGAAAAGGATGAAAATGAACGAAAATAACGTAATAAAAATATATAAAATGAAATAGAATAAAAAATAAAAACGAATTGTAGTCTTACATTGCGAGCTGGAGATGTTTTGGACATTTTCGAGAGAAAAAAATAATAAAAATGAAAAAATATCATTTAATATAAGAAGCAGCTCGAAAATCCTGACATCACTTACAGAATTAGCAACAAAAATAATAAAAATAATGAAAAAAATAAATTAATTTAAATCATTTTTCACGGGCAAAAACAAGAGACATGAACTAAACAAATAACATGAATACATACTCAATCGCAAAAACAAAAATAAAAAACATATAAAAAAATAAATAAATGATATGGAAATATATTCAGTCACAACAGCTGACGGGAAAAAAGGACAAAGACTTGCCTGGAAGGGATAAAAAAAAAAGTCCACTAAACAGTCGAATGATGATCAACAAGAGAAAGAGAAAAATACGATGGAGACAATGAGAGGGGGCGAAAAATGGTAAACACCTGAGATATAGAATCAAAGGCACACACACACACACACACACACACACACACACACACACACACACACACACACATACACACGCACACACATAGATACACACAATGTACATGTATGTATCCAGTTAGGTATTTAAGCAAAATATAATTGGCACCTAAACAAATAAACCTAACACCTTCTAACGACAAGTGTTTATAACAGCAATATCAACCTTAACAATGAATAATAATACTAGTAATAACATACTAATACTACTATTACTACTACTAAAAAAATAATAACAATCATAATAATAATGATAATAATAATATTAATAATAATAATAACAATAATAATAATAATAATAATAATGATAACAATAATGATAATAGTAATAATAATAACATTGATAACAATAATGATAATAGTAATAATAATAATAATAAATTATAATAATGATAACAATAATGATAATAGTAATAATGATGATAATGATGATAATAATAATAACAATAATAATAATAATAATAATCATAATAATAATAATAATAATAATGATAATAATAATAATAATGATAACCGTAATAATATTGATAATAACTTTTCCAATGTGAGAGAGCCAATTCCTTCCTCGTTCTTATCTACAGTTTAGGGCTGGTCCCCCACGCCATGCACAGCGTACGTAACTACACCCAGAACCAATATAAACAAACGGTTCACAACCACATCCCTTCGATAAGCCGACGTCCTTTGAATATTCTATTCTGTCGAACGTCAGACGATTTCTTTCGCTTTCGAGATGAGCTTTATTACTCACTTCCATAGAGTGGCGACCTCAATCATTATCATTGTTATTATTATTATTATTAATTGATATTATTATTATTATTATTATTATTATTACTACTATTACTACTATTATTACTATTACTACTATTACTATTATTAGTATTATCAGTATTATTATAACTTATTGTCATTACTATTATTACTACTTTTCGCAGTTGGTCGATGATTTTATTCGGTTGGGGGAGGGGGGAATGGGGGGAGGGAGGGAGGGAAGGGCATTGTCACCCGAGATATGGGATTAAAATACCCAGCTACAGTCCCGGGATGGGACGATAAGAATAAATAAACAAACAAATAAATAAATAAATAAATAAATAAATAAATTAAAAATCGGCACGAGTCCCGATACCGCCGATTCCAATTATCGGGATCGGAAGTTTGGAGCAGTTTCGAGACTCGTCCCGAAATCGTTACAAATGTTTTTGGTATTGTCCAACCTGGTGTCGCACTAGGCCAGCATGCTAATTGCTACTTCGTTTGAGTAGAAATCACTTCAGTTACAATATTCTAGATTTCCCTGAGAACTTCTCAACAATGTGTCTAACATTCGTATTCTAGGTTTAATTTCTATAAATTCGTCAATCAGTTTCTCACTATAAGACGCAGAAATAGTAATTTGGAATTTGGAAAATTGAAAAAACAAAAGATCGTAACCAAAGTCGTTTGTATTCAAACGAAATAGGAAAAGCAAGTAGCATGCTAGCGAGAAATGGCTAGCGTGCCGCCACATTCAGACATCGGGCACAGATGGTAAAGAAACTACGCCGGGAGGCGCTGAGTACCTACGGCAGAAACCTTCACCTCTGGGGAATGGTGAGGCTGAAAATTAACAATCACTGCTGAGAATCGGAGAGGAGTGCAGGACTCGAACCCAGGAGTAAGAAACTACGAGACTAGCACGGTTCCGACTGCGCCACCAACGCACAAAAGGTTTCCGTGCAAAATGCAATTAACACCTAATCTGATGACCCTAAACACAACTGTTAATAATAATGTTAATGATAACAAAACAGCAACTGTAGAAATGATGATAAAAAATAGTAATAACATAATCATAATAATAATAATAGTAAGATGATTATAATTGAATAGAAATAATAATAATAATAATAATAATAATAATAATAATAATAATAATGATAATATTAATAGCAAGAAGAATTATAGTAATAATAATAGTTATAATAATAACAATGCTAACAATAATAATAATAATAATGTAACAATAATAATAAAGATAATAATAACAAAAATAAACAATTACATTGTAATGATACTAATGATAAAAACCTATTAAGCAATTCCAACACAACTCCACTGTAACTCTCGCAGAAGACACGAAAGCAAATAATTAAGGGAGAAATCACAATCAATCACCATAAATCTCCAATCCTACTCCGGGACACTCATCACAGGCAACCAATCCTTCGTCGACTAGGTCATGTCAGTTCATGACCAAATTATCATCCCAAGTTTGTCCGAAGATAGATGAAACATGGCGAAACATGAAGAGAATCGGCTAGAGACGCACCAACTGATTCTCATAATGTTTCGCCATGTCTCGTATATCTTCGGACACACCTAGGAAGATAGTTTCGTCTTTCGCTGTCCACTTGGCTACAAATGTATCGCGGATGATGTCAAAATACATCGGGTATTTCGAATCACCCTAAGATTTTTGAACGCACGAACTTTTCATTAAATCATATTTCTGTGCAGACGCTATGAATAGGATAGGAATGTACGACAGGAGTCGCTGACCGGCTACGGCCAAAGCCATCAGCTTTGCCCTATTAAGCGCTTGGAAGAATCCCTGCTGGAAATCGGAGAGAAAGTGCGGGATTCGAACCCACAACTAAGCTAACAGCTGTATAAATACATTCAGTATCTATCGCAGACCCTCACCAACTCTGATGACAACAGTTGGGGCAACTGATTCGGTGGGGCCTGCCCGTTCGGCCAATTCTTCTCTTTATCGAAAACTTAATAATAATAAAAAATAATAATAAAGAGGTTATCACACTGGGCTATTTTTTCTATAAAAAAAAAAAAAAAATCTTTGGATATGTTGGAGGTAATTCATTTTCCTCCTGCATAATTCCCTCCCGAAAGATGCTGGCTGCAAATCTGCTCCAACAGTCGCAAGAAAAGTAGCCCAGTGTGATAACGTCTTAACGAGGCTTTAGAGAAACATAACACGGGGGTATAACGCCAATGTTCTTGAAGAACAGAATTTGTTCTCGTTCTGTCGGGATTTCGTATTATGACGCCTCTGTATAACACTGAAGTAACGATTTTTTTAATTCATCATTTCATATATACACACGAGTAAAACCATTACAAAATTTTACCAATACCTCACAAAATTTCAACCTCCATAATTGCGTGAAAAGAATAATAAATAGAGACAAACAGTAGCACAGCAAAAGAGTTTGACCAACCCGGTCCAACTCTCAACAGCCTTCCTCCGGGCAGCAAAAGTTGGGGCAAACTGTCTCTGTAGGTCTGAGAGTTGTGCCAAATGTACCAAATGTCTAAGCTGTCGCGACTTTCCCTGTGAGATGGATATTGCCGTCAACTCTGACCAGAAATTCATGTAAAAAAGTACATAAACAAATAAATAGAATAAGATGAAATATGAATATATATATATACATATATATATACTGTACATATATATATATATATACATATATATATATATATATATATATATATATATATATATTGAGACATTCTGACAGGTTGACGCAAGTGGAGTAGGAAACACAGGAGTCTTAGTCCGAGTTTATTCCTGACTAGTTTCGCAGGTATGCCTTTTCCTTTGAAAAAGCTTACCTGCGAAACTAGAGTTTTGTATTTCCTACTCCACTTACGTCATATATATATATATATATATATATATATATATATATATATATATATATATATATATATATATATATATATATATGAAAACACCACCAGTATATTCCCCATGACCACTTGACGTCGATACATTGTTTATTTCCATCCCGGTCGATCTTCCCAAGTCCAGGTCAAACTTATTATTCTTGTTGACAATACGATTACGCACAACTTTTTTGACCGCAAAGTGACCATTTCTGAAAATATGCACCGAACTCAAAAGGACGAGGAAATCCTACCAGCTATGAGTCGCGTAGCTGTCACCTTTACCCTATGTGTTTTGGGAAATGTTAACAAAGCGCAGAACCAATGTGCGAACGCCGAGGACAAACACAGCGACTGGTTGCACAAATGATTTAATAAGTGAACATGAAAACACAAAATACTTTGCCAGTTTAGATGTGCAATCGGTGTAAATAAGCAGGCATCCGGCCATACACACACACACACACACACACACACACACACACACACACACACACACACACATATGAAAAAACAACCATAACTAAAATATGTCAGGAAGTATAGCTTTATGATTGGAAGCGAAGATTTGTGGAATAAGTTGGATGGAAATATAACCCAAGCCAACACTATAAAATAATTCAGTGGAAGGTTTGACAAATGAAGGAAAAGAGACGGGGCCGAATGAGAACTGCTCCAATCCCGTACACTAGAACTAGTTCAATAAACAGTAAGCCCTCAATATAACGGACGATATGGGGACAGGTGTCTGTCGTTATATCCGAAAATCCGTTATAACCGAAGATCCGTTATACCCGATGGAAATACCGGACAGATCTGTTATATCCCGAAGTTTGTCCGGTAATAGAAATTACTATACAAAGGAGTCGTACTTGAGGAAAATATCCGAGGCCACCTAGAAGAAGCAACGATCCAGGGACATAAAACTTCGAGACCTGCTCAGTTGAGTAGATAACCAATCTGCAAGTTAAGCTTCCAAGTTGTTCCGAAGTTATATATAGGCTCGGAAAGTCAACTAAGTTTGCGTGTATGGCGTTTTGGTTTGGAAGGCCATCGCGGCAAGGAGTAGCCTTGAGAAAAGAAGTCACAAATCCACAGGAAAAACTGCGAGTTTTCATCACGGCTCCAAGGCCCTGGAGCTAAATGCAGAGTGCCAGGGAAGAAAGACATCCTTTTCTACTCAAGGTGAATTATCTGGAACGCGAACCATGATGACATAAGGTAAACTTTGACGAGGAATCAAATTGGTGCGGTCTCAACTTCGTGTTACGACAGATTTGAGTTAACGCGAAAAAAACAAACAACATTTCGCGTGTGGGAGGTCGCCATTCGTACTACAGTTAGGAAATCCTATTCATTATTATCATTATCACTACTATCACTTTTTACTATTAAGGGAGGTCGCCATTCGTACTACAGTTAGGAAATCCTATTCATTATTATCATTATCACTACTATCCCTTTTTACTATTAACATTATCATCATTATTATTATTGTTATTATTACCATTATTATTGTTATTACTATTATTATTATTATTGTTATTGTTACTATTATTATCCATATCATTAGTATTATCATTATAATTATCATTATTACCATCATCATTATTATTACTATCATCATCATTATTATTATAACTATCATTATCCCACAACAAGAAATCTTCTTCGTCAACTTTGCCCTCACACTTCAATGGTCTAAGCACATGGTATCTAAATATTTTTACAACAACCTATGTTCCTCCTCGTTTTTCACTTTCCCCATGATCTTTGTGACTTCTGCAAATATGTTTTCGTAGTCTCTTTCACCTCCCATCACGTCATTTACGTAAATAAGAAACATCACGGGAGCCAGTACCAATCCTTGAAGGACTCCACGAGTCACTGCCCTAATATCCTTTCTTACACTGCTGTCCTCCTGTGCCTGTCCTTCAGAAAACATCCATTCAAGAAATTTGCCTTTTAACTGCCCAATTTGCTCCAATTTTCTGAGAAGTCCACTGTGACGCTCTCGAACGGCTTCACAATACACACAGTCCATCCAACCCTGTATATGTGCGTGTGAATGTGCGTGTATGTGTATATATGTGTACGTGTGTGTGTGTGTGTGTGTGTGTGTGTGTGTGTGTGTGTGTGTGTGTGTGTGTGTGTGTGTGTGTGTGTGTGTGTGTGTGCGCGCGGGCGTAAGAATGGTCTATACACACGTTGCGCGCATGCGCTCCCATGTACACATGACCGCATGCCTGTCTTCGGAGCTGCCGCGGCTATCCACCTCATCGCCACTGCCATTGGCACTGCTAACACGGGACAACAGGTCACCGGTGCACTGACCTCCATCAATGTGGGACAGAAGCAATTGTCCATTACAGAGTGGCCAGTCGGGGAGGACAAACACAAACACAAACACACAAACACACAAACACACACAAGCGCGAGCGCATGCGCAAGACATCGCTATCGAGAGACTCGCCCGTCACACGCCAAACCAACTTTGCGACGGAAAACTAGCGGCCGTTCCCGTGAAAGGTGCATTCCCCGTCACCATATCCCATTCGTTTTTGGAACGGCAAATATGAAGAGGGAATCTTGGTGAATGACAAGCACGAATGCATGCGGGACTCAAATTTGCACACCTGAGTAGAGCCTTCTCGGTGCCGTGGCACATGGCCAATACCGCACTAATTGTTGTAGTGATGAAGCTCTGCTACGTAGTCAAAACCATACTAATGGTATACATATATGTGCATATAGGTATGCATGTTTGTTTATATATATACATACACACACACACACACACATATATATATATATATATATATGCATATGTATGTGTTTATACTACGTTCATTACACACACACACACACACACACAAAACAGACACACACACACACACACACACACACACACATATATATATATATATATATATATATATATATACTGAATGTGTGTATATACTA
>NC_134785.1:59764407-59771907 GCF_046742065.1 Oratosquilla oratoria | reverse complement strand
GTTCCAGAGTTGCATCCTTGCGATGCACCACCACCACCACCACCACTGCCGCCACCACCACCACCACCACCACCACTACCACACACAACACAAGCAACACCGAATCACGTAACACCACAGCTGCAACACACCCTTACCTTGTGTCAGTAGCTTCAGTTTCATTCCCCTATGTAATTCTCCACTCCTTCCTCATGGCGTCACGCGTTATTTCAACACACACATGTCGTCTTTCGGCCTTCCACGGGACTGCACCGAGCTCGACACCCCCTTCGTCACTTCTTGAAGGCCCAGCCTTGGCCAACCCCGTGTAGCTCTTGCAACCTTAGTTGCCCTGCGCGGGACCGCCCCCTACGGGCCCGGTAGCCAATCAGCGCGCTTCCCGCCAAGAACTCTGAGCGTGCGCGCGCGGCGTGGGTCGCTCGGGCGGCCTGCCACGGACGGCTAGGCCGAGCGGCATGGAGGTCCGTGTTTGTCCATTCAAGATTTATGGCTTTATCTTGTGAGGAAGCACAATGATCAACTTTGATGTTATGAGTCCTTTTCCGCTCTCCAGTGTTGTTCGGTAAGTAACAGTCACGCTTTATCCAGAAGGGAGAGAGGGGGGTCGTACTGTCCTAGTGGGAGGTTTGGTATTTTGAATGACCCGCTTTCGTTTCACGAAGAAGAAGAAAAAATTATAGTAGTAAAATAAAATAAAATAGATTAAAGGTGTCTGCAGGTCTAACCTCCCAGCCGAAAGCTTCCTGGCAAGCACAGAAGCTTCCTTCAAGCCAAAACGTGACGTGACATGAGCTGTCAACTAACTTCTAGAAAGAGAGAAGTTTCAAGCTTCCACTTGCAAACTAGACAGACTAGCGCAGAGTCGACCAAGAACCAGGCAAAAAAAAAAAAAAAAAAAAAAAAAAGTAGGCGATCCCAATGGTAAAAGTTGAGAATTCAAAGTAGAACTCTGACAACTGACATCAATCATCTCTGTGACTGTCCCTCACTCCTCCTCCTCCTCCTCCACATCCTCTTCCTCACCTAACCCCCTCACTCCCTCCTCCCCCCACTCACGTAACTTCACTCTCACTGTCGCTCTCACGCTTTCGCCCTCTCCCGCGCGCACTCGGGGCTTGCATTCCGTGCATGGCGTTCTTGTGCAACAACCTCACAAGTGCGTCTCAGCGTCTCATGCGTGCGTTAGTACATACGTACGTGCATGATTTTTTCTTTGTGTGCGCGTCTTTGTGTGTGTATATTTGTGCGGGCGTGTACGTGTATGCGTGTGTGTGGGCGGTGCGTGCGTCTGTGTGCATGCTTATTTGTTTTTATTTGTGTGTGTATGTGTGTGTCCTTGTTTATATACCTATGTGTATGTGCGTGTGTGTGTATACATACTTGACAACGCTCTTGAGGGTCTTGTCACTTGCTTTCCAATTATATATCATATGTATATTCAAATGTGTGTGTGTGTGTATGTGTGCCTTTATGTGTGTATGTGCGTGTGTGTATGTGTGTGTGTGTGTGTGTGTGTGTGTGTGTGTGTGTGTGTGTGTGCGTGCGTGTGTGTGTGTATGTGTGTGTGTGTGTGTGTGTGTGTGTGTGTGTGTGTGTGTGTGTGTGTGTGTGTGTGTGTGTGTGTGTGTGTGTGTGTTTGTGTGTGTGTGTGTAAAACAGGGGTGGAGGTGCCCGTAGCCACCCAAACAAAACCATGGTGCCTGTCAGCATACCAACATACCAACATACCAGTCGCGCACTTCCGATTGATGCAATCGCCCGGACCGTGGGCGTTTTGTCCTGGTTCTTCTGCGGACCCCGAGCTGAGGGCAATCTTAATCGATCGAGACCCCAGTCATGTAATGGAGGGGAGGGAGAGGAATCGGAAGACAAGGAAGAGGGGGAGGAGAAGGTGGAGGAGGAGGAGGAAAAGGAGGAAGTGGAGGAGTAGGTAAGGAGGAGAAAGAGGAAGAGGAGGAGAAAGAGGAGGGAGAGGAACAGGAGAAAGAAGAAGATGAGGAGGAGGAAGAAGAAGAAGAGGAGGAAGAAGAAGAAGAGGAGGAAGAAGAGGAGGAGGAGGAGGAGGAGGAGGAGGAGGGGAGGAGGAAGAGGAGGAGAAAGAGGAAAAGTAGAAAGAAAAGGAGGAGGAGGAGGAGAAGGAGGAGGAGGAGGAAGAAAAAGAAGAGGAGGAGGAGGAGGAGTAGGAGGAGGAGGAGGAGGAAGAGTGTTACCGAAGCGAACGGGTACTGAGGATTCCAGGTTCCTCCTAAAGATGAAGCCATCATTATCATCATCATCTTTGCCCTGAGTGTTCGGACAACCGGGGCAAGTGACAGTCAGCGGGAGCCGTTCAGTGAGTTCACATTCCTGATTACGTTCGTTCCTCCTCCTCCTCCTCTTCTCCCTCCCGTTCCTCCCTTTCTTCTCTCCTCCTTACTTCCCTCCCTCCTTCTCTCCCATCCTCACTCCCTCTCTTCCCTCCTTCACTCCCATTCTCCCTCACTCTCTCTATCCTTCTTTCTCTTCCTACCTCCCTCCCTCCCTCTCTTCCTCCTCCCTCCTTCTCTCTTTTCCTCCCCTCCCTCTTCTTGTTTCCTTCCCATCTTCCTTCTTTCCACTCCACCTCCCTCCCACTTTCACTCCCACCGTCACTCTGTTCATCCTTCCTTCCCTCCCTCACTCCCTTCCTCTCTCCCTGGATCCTTTATACTCCTTCACTCCCTCCCTCAGTCCCCATTTCTTCCCTTCCTTCTCTCCCTCCCTGCCTCCTTCTCTCCCTCCCTACCTCTATCCCTCCTCCCTTCCTTCATTCCCTTCCTTTCTCTGCCTCTCTCTTTACCCCTCCCTTCCTCTCCTTCCTCCTCCCACTCCCTCCTCTTCGCCCGAGTCACGATCAGCATCAATAACATCAAGACTGAGAGAGAGAGAGAGAGAGAGAGAGAGAGAGAGAGAGAGAGAGAGTAAGAGAGAGAGAAAGACTCGGTTCGCCTCGGCTCGCGTCGGTCTAGGCCTACTTGGTCCCGTCCTCCACCATTTTCTCCCCTGTCCCCTCTCAACACGGCGACGCACACTGCAGTCTTTCTTCTGGCTGACACCAGACGATGTCACGCGGGGTCCCTGGTGGCCGGACCCCGGGTTGAAGAGGGTCCTCGAGGTCCGTGACCCCCATTGCAAGATGGAGAGCGCCAGGTTTTTGGTTGTGTCCGGTCGCGTGTTCCCGTGTAGAGAGTGCGTCGCTGTATTGAAGAGATCTAGACGAAGCATGCGTGATGTCATTACACCTGTGATTATTACCATTGCGTTCATCACAGTCAAGTTCAGCATCCTTGTCCTCCTGACCATCATCATCATCATCATCACATTCTTGTTTTCATTGTTTTTGTATTCTATCTCATTATTACGACCTTGGTACAATGCACTGTCCATATACAGCCATGCATCAAATCCCTAACTACCTCCCCCCCCTCCCCCGGCAAACAGAGAATGAGCCGGGAACCCAGGCTTCGGTCCTCCCGAGGCTTTGCCGGGGGTTTGGACTTCCCAAGGGATGGAACGAGGGAGCAAGGGAGCGAGGGAGGGAGGGAGGGAGGGAGGGAGGGAGGGACTTTGCTTGCCGGAGCGATCGATGCCACTGCCTCCTTCCTTCGCCCATGAGCCACGGGCGTGCGGGCGTGCGGTGACCGTGAACTTGGTCCTCCTCATTATCCGCCCTTCTCTCCCTCCACGTTCCTCTCGTTCTTCCTCTTCCTCCCTCCCTCCCTCCCTCACTCCCTCCTTCACCGCTCGCAATTCGTCGCACAGTTGTATTGTCCTCTGTGCGTGTCCTCCAGTTTGCATTTTATTTAATTTTTTTTTTCATTTGTCTAATTTACCAAATTATGCATTTTTGTATTTATTTTTTTAGTTATTTATTGCTGCTATGATTTTTGGCTGACTATAGAAAGGCAATTTTCTATTTCTATTTTTTCATTTTTATATCATTATCATCAATTCATTTTTTATTCATTTTATTTTTCATCATTATTATCAATATCATTATCACTATTACTATCATTATAATTTCATTTCTGTATCACTTTATTATTATTTTGATATTATCATTACTACTGTTATAATATTATTATCATAGCTTATTTTTTATCTATCTATTTATTTTATTCATATATTTTCATTTATTTATCACTTTTTCATTTTTTAATTATATCTTCATCATTATATTTTATCTTATTTTTCTTTTTTCTAAATGAGGGGCGGGTGGATTTCTGATATGAACGTCGTCTCCACCGACCGCGACCCCATCCCGGGGCCGCATTCGTTCTTCTTCTTCTTCTTCTTAAAAAAAAAAAAAAAAAAAAAAAAAAAAAAAAATGCGGCGATATCCATACAGTGCGCCACAGTAACGCTGTGGGTCGAGCCCGATTCCCAACGCTCGGTTTTTACCACCGATTAAGAGGAATACATTAAACCTGACCTTAACTAAAGTTAACATATTCTCTTTCATGACTTATATTCGTCTTTAGTTTTAGGCTAGCTCAGGTTAGGTTTGGGTAGATTTGATTAGGTTAGGAGAGCTTTGGTTTTTCTAGTTTAGGTTAGATTAGGTTAATTTAGGTTAGGTTAAGTGAAATTTGGTTGAATTAGGTTAGGTATGGTTAGGATGGGTTATATCAATAGATAAGACTAGCTTAGGTTAAATTAGGTTAAATTAATTAGGTTAAATTACTCAGTTAGATGAGGTTAACACACGGCCACTTTACAACCCTCAAACAGAAGAAACTAGTTAAGTAAACCTCTACTTGGCTGAGGTTAACGATAAGTCAGCGGTCATCTCAAACAAAGCCCGTGGTAGTGGCACTTCACTACCAAATTAGAAAAAAAAAAAAAAAAAAAAAAAAGGTCACCTCAGCACTGGCCGGTCAAACTCCGATCCCGAATACTTGCTGGTCACGTGACCCAGTGACCTTCCTGGCCCCAGACCCTCCGGAACCGGTGCCAAGTTCTCGGACACTTGCCACCAGATTGACAGGGACGTTGGAGAAATTCGATTTTAATTTTTTCTTTCAATTTATTTTATATTCATGTATCTGTCTATTCATTGCATTATTTATCTACTTTATTCTTTTGTCTATTTAATCGATTATATATTGGAGAAATATATTTCATTTATAGTGTTATGTATCTATATGTCTACTCATTGCATTATTTATCTATTTTATTCTTTTATCTATTTATTCAATTATATATTGGAGGAATATATTCTATTTATTTTATTTTATGTACCTATTTGTCTATTCATTACATTATTTATCTATTTCATTCTTTTATCTATTTATTCAATTATATGTTGATTTATTTAATCTATTTATCTATTTATTTATTTATTCATTTTTCTTTAAGAAATTTATGAAGATTATAATTGTTAACGAAATGTCCTTACATACCATATTCCACTTTTCATTTTGCTTTGCCTGTCGAAGAAGGTAATACCTTAGTTATACAGGGTGCGGCAAAATGATTTGACACATTTTTAGGTTCAATAAAAAGGAATTAAAATGAAGAACTATTTATTTTCATGTGTACGTATAATGCCATTTTTGTTTCATCAAATGATAGAAAATATATTTTTTTTCGTTCTTTACTTTATTAAACCTACAATTGCGTCAGATCATTTTGCCGCACCCTGTACATGGAATGACAATAAAATGATCAAAAATCGCCTGGCGCCAAGAAAGGGTGTAATGACATCTGTTCCCAAACGTTCGTGGGAGCGGGGTCTACGTACCTGTTTGTCATTCAAATCGCCGTCCTTTCTGGACGTCGGGTATCTGTGTACTGAGTTTCTTTGACATTCTGCATCCACTGTTATGTCGTGCATGGTCTAATTCGTTTTCACATGGCTCTACACAGACTCGCTGTCTAGAAAGGGTGGGGGTTTGGTTTGATGACTACGCCCGTCAAATCCCCTCCAACCCGACTCAATTAACTTCTGTAACTCATTGAACAATCCGTGTGATATATATATATATATATATATATATATATATATATATGTGTGTGTGTGTGTGTGTGTGTGTGTACATATATATATATATATATATATATATATATATATATACATATATATAAATATGTATATGTATATATTTATGTACATATACATATACATATATATATATATATATATATACATATACATACATATATAAGTGTGTGTATACATATATATATATATACTGTACAGTATATATACATACATATATAAATATATTTATATATATATATACACACACATATATATGTATATATATAAATATATACATACATATACATATATAAATATATTTATATATATATATATACACACATATATATATATATATATATATATATATATATATATATAATGTGTGTGTGTGTTTGTGTTATGTTACGCAATTCCTCCCCAAAGTCTCTAGGTGTTTATGGTCTTATGTCACGCGAGCCCATGGACACAGTGACGCTCTTTACGAGTGTTCCAGCTGCCGTCAGACGATTTTATTCATCTGAGGAAACGTCACTTTAGTGTCAGCTCGTGTCACAGAAACTGCTGGGACAAAGGTGGCCAAGACGCACCCTCAGGAGACAGAATCCCTTTCCTTGCCAAGGTCGATTTAGGAGTCAGTATCATCGTAAGCATCATCATAGTCAACATCGTCATCACCACGCTAATATCTAGTCTTATCATAATCATTGTAAAAAACATGATTATCATTGCCAATCATCATCATCATCATCATCATCATTAGCACCTCTCTCATGGTCATGGAAAGCACCACCACTATTATAATCATCATCATCATATTTATATTCATCTTCATCAAGCTAATCATTAGTCTTATCGTAATCATCACCATAATGAGAAGCAGGATTATCATTGCCAATGTTACCATCACTACTTCTCCTATGATCATAGGCATCATCATCATATCTAAAAACATGATCTTCACCACGCTAATTGATTATTAGTCTTATCATAATCATCACCATAATGAAAAGCAGGATTACCATTGCCAATCATCACTGCTTCCTTTATGATCATGGGCAATATCATCACTATCATCATCATCATCATCATCATTCTTTTTTTCCTCCCCTCTGTAAAGGATACTGACTGCCTGAGCTTTATGTAGTCAATACATTTTCACTTAGTAACCCCTATGGATCAGAGTCACTCATGTTTTTTTAATGACTGGAGACTGATCTCCAATTAGGGAAAACTACTGATCACGTTTAACTTCTATGGTCTTCCTCCCTTTATTCTACTCCTCAACTACTCCACATCTTCGATGCGACACTTTCCCTGTAGATAGATGTGCTGATATCAGCGAAGAAATACCAATTCTCTTCTTCATTATAATCCCAATCATCAACGTCAACGCCGAGAATTCCTTCGGCTGGCGACAGCTACAACAACATCTATACAATGCGCCAGGGAAGTGAGGAGACCACGAGATAGAGAGGACATAATACACCACTTACCTT
>NC_134785.1:59744407-59754407 GCF_046742065.1 Oratosquilla oratoria | reverse complement strand
GAACGGGGGAGAAGACAGGATGGGGGAGGGGGTAGGGGAGGGGGAGGGGGAGGGGAGGGGGAGGGGGGAATCTGTTCCAATGCTGGGCACCCGCTGACTCCAATTGGAGGCTTTGGCAGGACGGGTGTCGGATTCGGGAATGCAATGGAGGGGGAGGACGAAGAGGAGGAGGAAGAGGAGGAGGAGAAGGAGGAAGAGGGGAAGGTGGGAGAGAAGAGGGGAGAAGAGAGCAAAGGATAAAGAAAGACAAAACGTGGGAGATGAGGAGGTTAAGATAGAAAGTCTTGTATCCTCATGACGATTAAATGAGTAAATAAATAAAATAAATAAATAAATAAATAAATAAACAAGAAAAAGGAAGCCACAGATATTATTTGTAGAAATGGAGGAAGTAGGGCCAGAAATTTTGGAGTCAAAAAAAAAAAAAAAAAAAAAAAAGGAAGAAGAGGAAGAAGAGAGAAAAGATGGAGGGATAGTAGAGGGTTATTTTCGTTGGAGTGTGGGGGGGGAGGTCGTCGTAGCTCCAAACCCAAACTAGTCTCTGCTGCTGCTGCTGCTGCTGCTGCTGCTGCTGGGGGGTTGGGTCACCCCGTAACAATAGGTAGGCGGACACAATGCGGAGGGCAGGGAGGGAGGGAGGGAGGGAGGGAAGGAGAGGGTTAGGAGGGAGGAGGGAGAGAGGGGGTTAGGGGGGAGGGAGAGGGTTAGGAGGGAGGGAGGGAGGGAGGGTTAGGGTTACGAGGGAGGGAGGGAGGGAGGGTTAGGGTTAGGAGGGAGGGAGAGGGCTAGAAGGTGGGAGGGAAGGAGGGAGAGGGTTAGGACGGGGAGAGAGGGAGGGAGGTAGGGAGGGATGGAAGAGTTGTTGCTGTTCTTATGATCTGTAATTTACCAGCACTTCTATTCTTGTGGACAATCTCGAGCCGAAGGAGGGAGGAGGGAGGAGGTAGGTAGGCAGGGGTGACAAAGGAGGAAGGGAAGTAGGGAGGCAGAAGTGAGTGAGAAGAGAGATAGAAAGGAAAGGAAAGGGGAGATGAGGGAAGGAAGGAAGGAAGGGAGGGAGGTGGAGGGAGGAAGGACGAAAGGGAGGGAGAGAGGGAGGTAGGAAGGGAGAGTGGAAGGATGGAGGGGAAGGAGAGAGGGAGGGAAGGAGGAAGGAAGTCTGGAAGGAAGGAAGGAAGGGAGGGAGGGAGGAGGGATGGAGGTGAGGGAGAGAGTGAGAGGGTGGAAGGGAGGAAGGACGGAAAGGAGGGAGGGAGGAGGGATGGAGGTGAGGGAGAGAGTGAGAGGGTGGAAGGGAGGAAGGACGGAAAGGAGGACGAAAGGGATGAAGAAAGGGAGGAGGGGAGGAAGGAAGAGATGAATGAATGGAGGAGTGACGAAAGGGAGGGAGAGAGGAAAGAAGCGATGAAAAGAGGAAGGAGGGAGGAAGGAAGCGGGGGAGAAAGGAAGGAAGAGGGAGAGAGATAGCGAGAGGGTAGGAGGAAGCGAGGAAAGGGAATGGGGGGGAGGGAGGAACTGGATGGGGGTTAAGAACTGATCTACAAAAAGGAAGGTTAAGCTGCCGAAACGAGTTTAGGTGTCGTAATGGATTCCGCGATGACCGAGTTGGTCGGCTTAAGCGAAGAGGAAAATGACACCCGATGGCACTCGGGGTATATATATTCTTTAGTACCTAACGGCTTCTCTAGAAATGTACAAAATAGTCGCGTGTGAGCCAGAAGGATTCTTTGTTTATATCTAGGACTTAGGTTCTAAGCGCTGCAAAAAAAAAAAATGTATATATGCGTGCGTGTGCATCTGCGTGTGTGTGTGTGTGTGTGTGTGTGTGTGTGTGTGTGTGTGTGTGTGTGTGTGTGTGTGTGTGTGTGTGTGTGTGTGTGTGTGTGTGTGTGTGTGTGTGTGTGTGTGTGTATGCGCAGTAATAAATCGGCGGTAGCTGTAGGTTCGAAAAAGGCTCCTTGTTTCAGGTAACGTAATGGGAACCAACATGCCACTGTGACACAACAAGGAAGTGAGAGCGTTCATCCAAGAGACCCCATTACAGGACCTCCGGACTAACCCGTCGGAGACGGAACAGCCTATGTCCCTCACCACGGGAGCTTAGTGGATAGTTAGCATTGGTTATCCACGAACGGGGGGCGGTGGGGTGGGTCATCAGCACCCCCTCCCCCTTAGCTGACTAAAATCACCTGACGTCATCCAGAAAACACATTGGCCGACCTCGCGTTTGGGTCAGATGTCAGAGAGCGAGGGCGAAGAGGAGGAGGAGGAGGAGGAGGAGGAGTGGGAGGAGGATGAGGACGAGGAGAGAGAATAGAAGGATAAAGAAAAGAAGGAGCAGAAAGAAGAGGAAGACGAAGAGGAGGAGGAGGAGGAGGAGGAGGAGAGAATAGTGGGATGAAGAAAAAGAATAGCAGGGGAAGTAGAAAGAGAAAGAATAAGAGGACAAGGAGGAAGAGGAGGAGGAGGAGGAGGAAAGAGGAGAATATAGAAGAATAAAGAAAAGGAGGAAGAGAAGCAAGGGAAGAAGAAATGAAAAGAGTAGGAAGAAGAAGAGGAGAGGAAAAGAAGACAGAATACAGAGATATAGAAGAGGAGGGGGAAGAGTAAGATTAGGATTAGGAGTAGGAAAAGAAACACGAGTAATAAGAGAAAGAGGAGGAGGAGGAGGAGGAGGAAGAGGGAGATGAGGAGGAAAAGGAAGAGGAGGAGAAGGAAGAGGAGGAGGAGGAGGAAGAGGAGAAGAAAGAGGAGAAGGAAGCGGAGGAGGAGGGGGAAAATCAGGAGGAGAAGGAATAGAATGAGGAGGAGGACAAGGAAGACGATGAGGGGGAAGAGGAGTACTGTAGGAGAATGAGGAAGAAGAGGAGGAGGAGGAGGAGGAGGAGGCTATAGGTTGACAAATGAAAGAATTCAGAAAACGGAGCGCCTCTGACTGACTGTGGCACCGGCTCTGAGGAGGCACCAACCGACCGGGAGGGGGGAGAGGGGGTGGGGGGGCTGCTAAGGTCGTGGGTGTGAGGCACCCATCGGCGTGAACAGGTGGTGGGGGGAGAGGGGGAAGGGCGCCAAGACCCCATTCCGCCGCGTCCTTCCTTTATGGGGCCCGAAAGTAGGCTTTAAAAAAAAAATCTGCTGAGGCTGCGATGGTCTTTAGAGGAGGAAGTGGGGGGGGGGAGGAGGAGTAGGAGGAGGAGGAGGAGGAGGAGGAGGAGGGGGAGGAGGAGTAGGAGGAGGAGGAGGAAGTGGTGATAGTAGTGGAGATGTTAGCGATGGTGGAGGAGGAGGAGGAGGTGGTAGAGGTGGTGATAGTGGTGGAGATGTTAGTGATGGTGGAGGAGGAGGTAGTGGTGGTGATTGTGGTGGAGATGTTACTGATGGTGGAGATGATAGTGGTAGTGGTGGTGGTCGTAGTGGTGGTATTGGTGATGGTGGTGGTAGTGGAGGTGGTGGTGGAAGGGAAGGATTGGGAGGAAAAGAAGGAGGAAGAGGAGGAGGATGGGAAAATGGGGTAAGAGGGAAAGAGGAAGAAGAGGAAGAGGAGTTGGATTTGGTGGTAATGGTGGTGAAGAGAAAGGAGAGGAGGAGGAGAAGGAGGGTAAAGAGAAGGAGGAGTAGAAAGAAGAGAGCGAAGAGGAGGAAGAAAGCAAAAAAGAACAACAGGAGGAGGAGGAGGAGAAGGAGGAGGAGGAGGAGGAGGTAGGTGGAGGAGGAGGAAGAGAGGGAGGAGGAGGGAAGGATAGAAGGAGGAGAAGGAGGAAGAGGGAGGAGAGGAGAAGAGGAGAAGGAAAAGGAAAGGAAAAAGGGGAGGAGAAGAGGTGAGGGGCGTAGAGGAGGGAGGTAGTGGAAGGAGCAGGACCAGGGGGAGGAGGAAGAGAAGGTAAAGGAGGAAGAGAGGAGGAGTAGGAGGAACAGAAAGAGGAAAACGAGGAGAGGAGAAAAGGTGAGGGACATAGAGCAGACAGAAGAACAGGAGGAGGAGGAGGAGAAGGAAGAAGAAGAGGAGGAGACAAGGTGAGGGGGCGTAGAGGAGGAAGGACAAGGAGGAGCAGGAGGAGGAAGAGGAAGGAAGAAGGGGCAGGAGGAAGAGTAGGAGTAGGAGGAAGAGTAGGATGAAGGGGTAGGAGGAGTAGGAGGAACAGAAAGAGGAAAATGAGGAGTAGGAAGGAGAGGACATGAGAGGAAGGGAGGGTAGGGAAAAGGGGAGGAGAAGAGGTGAGGGGCGTAGAGGAGGAAGGACAAGGAGGAGCAGAAGGAGGAGGAGAAGGAAGAGAAGGGATAGGAGGAAGAGAAGGAGTAGGAGGAAGAGTGGGATGAAGGGTAGGAGGAGTAGAGGAACAGAAAGAGGAAAAAGAGGAGAGGGAGGGAGAGGACAGGAGAGGAAGGAAGGGTAGGGAGAAGGGGAGGAGACAAGGTGAGGGGCGTAGAGGAGGAAGGACAAGGAGGAGCAGGAGTAGGAGGGGGAGGAAAAGAAGGGGTAGGAGGAACATTAGGAGTAGGAGGAAGAGTAGGAGGAGTAGGATGAAGGGTAGGAGGAGTAGGAGGAAGAGTAGGAGGAGTAGGATGAAGGGTAGGAGGAGTAGGAGGAACAGAAAGAGGAAAATGAGGAGAAGGAGGGAGAGGACAGGAGAGGAAGGGAGGGTAGGGAAAAGGGGAGGAGACAAGGTGAGGGGCGTAGAGGAGGAAGGAGAAGGAGCAGGAGGAGGAGGGGAGGAAGAGAAGGGATAGGAGGAAGAGTAGGAGTAGTAGGAGGAAGAGTAGGAGGAGTAGGAGGAAGAGTGGGAGTAGGAGGAAAAGAAGGAGGAGTAGGAGGAAGAATTGGAGTAGGAAGAGTAGCAGGAGTAGGAGGAGTAAGAGGAAGAAGAAGGAGGAGTAGAAGGAAGAGAAGAAGGAGTAGAAGAAAGAGAAGAAGGAGTAGGAGGAGTAGGAGCGAGAGGAAAGGAGAGGAGACAGTAGGTAGAGGAGGAGTGCATTCCTGAACTGAAATTCTTTGTCACTAAAACTGCGAATATGTACAGGTAGTTCGAGCAAAGTTCGAAGTACATAGTTCGAGTTCGTTTCCCGGGCGAAGCGGGGCGAGGCCAGGTGGGAGGTCAGGAATCTCCCCCCCTCCCTCTCCCCCTCCTCCCCCCCATCCCACGTCCCTTCCTACTCTGCTGTGTATGAGCTCATCTTTCTGAAACTGAAAGATGAAGATGACGAGTCTGTTCGCGTTACTTTGTACCTTGAAAAAGTCTTTGTAGAAGAAGACGTTGAGTTTCTTTTTTTTCAGTTCCCTGTGGTGGTTTGAACTTATGACAATCACGTGTTCATGTGAACTTTGATTCACATGCATATTATAATAATGATAATGATGATGATGATGATAATAATAGTAATAATGATAATAATAGTAATAATAATAATAATAATAATAATAATAATTATAATAACAATAATAATAATAATGATAATAATGATGATGACGATGACAAACTTAATAAAATGAATAAATGAATAAATAGAAAAAAAAAGTCAGCCGCAGGCACCGCAACCGATGGCCGGACACCGTCCTTAGCCGCATGCAGCCCGATAATGAAGGGCGGCCACAACAACAACAACAACAACAACAACAACAAGAAAAGAAGAAGAAGAAGAAGAAGAAGAAGAAGAAGAAGAAGAAGAAGAAGAAGAAGAAGAAGAAGAAGAAGAAGAAGAAGAAGACGAAGACCAAGAAGAAGAAGAAGAAGAAGAAGAGGAAGAGTGAAAGTAAGAAGAAGAGTGAAAGTAAGAAGAAGAAGAAGAAGAGAAGAGAAGAAGAAGAAGAAGAAGAAGAAGAAGAAGAAGAAGAAGAAGAAGAAGAAGAAGAAGAAGAAGAAGAAGAAGAAGAAGAAGAAGAAGAAGAAGAAGAAGAAGAAGAAGAAGAAGAAGAAGAAGAAGAAGAAGAAGAAGAAGAGTACCGTATCCCGCCTTCCAGACGCTCCGAGAGACGTTCTCGCGCTGGGAGACCCCGACGAAGGACAAGTACAAGTAGATTCCAGCCCAGAGGTCCATTACCAGTAGACCGCAGCATCCGGCCTCTCCCCCTCCTCCTCCTCCTCCTCCTCCTCGTACCCCACCTCCTGCTCTTCCCAATGTCTCCTCCCTCCCTCCCACCTCCATTCCTTTCTCTCCCGCAAAGTGGCCACTGGCTCAATGCGCTTGACACTCTCTCTCTTAGGCTGTCACTCGCCTCTCTCCAGCCCAGTCCTCCTCCTCCTCCTCCTCTTCCCCCTCCTCTTCTTACTCACCCTCCTCCTCCTAATCCTCTTCCTCTTACTCCCCTCTTCCTACTTCTACTTCTCTCACTCCCTCTCCTCCTCTTCTTTTAAGTCCTCCTCATTTTGTTCCTCTTCCTATTGGTAATGTTCCATCTCCTCCTCTTCTTATTGCCCCTCCTCCTCCTCTTCTTCTTCTTACTCCTCCCTGTTCTTTCCCTTCCCCGACTCTCTTACTTTCTACTATCCCACTTCCTCCTCCTCCTCCTCCTCTTCCTCCTTTTACTCCACCATTACCAGAATCAGTTTCTCTACCTTTCCCTATTCCATTTTTTCCTCCTCCTCTTCCTCCCCCTCTTCTTCTTCTTCTTACTCGTCTTTCTTCCTCTCTTCTTCTTGTTCCTTCTCCTCATCCCCCTCTTCTTCCTCCTTCTCCTCTTCTTCCTCCCCTCTTCTTCTTCTTCTTCTTCTTTTTCTTCTTCTTCCCCCTTCTCCTCTCCTTCTTCTTCCTCCCCTCTTCTTCTTCTTCCATCTTCTCTTCCTCCCCTTTTCTTCTCCTCCCTCCTCCTCTTCCTCCCACTCTTCTTAACTCCTCCTCCTCCTCCTCCTCCTCTCCCTCTTCTTCCTCCTCCTCCTCCTCTTCGTCTCCCTCCTCCCTCTGTTCTTCCCCCTTCTTCCTTCTCCTCCTCCCCTCTTCTTTTTCTTCTTCTTCCTTTTCATCCTCCTCTCCCTCCTCTTCGTCTCCCTCCTCCCCTTATTCTTCCCCCTTTTCCTTCTGCTCCTCCCATCTTCTTCTTCTTTCTCCTCCTCATTCTCTCCCTGCTCCCCGTGTGTTCTTCCTTCTCCCCCCCTCTTGTTCTTCTTCTTCCTCCTCCTCCTCTCCTTCCTGCTCCAGAGGACCCCCTGGGGACCTTCCCCCCCCCCCGGGCCCCCTGCCGGAAACCTCTGGCATGTCCTCCTTCTCTCCTCGGACTCTTCTTCTTCTTCTTCTTCTTCTTCCTTCTTCCTCATTCCTCTCTCATTCTCACTCACCATCATCATCACCATCATCACCAACATCACCATAGTCGCCATCATGACCACCACCACCACCACTGTCACCATGACAGTCACCATCGTCATCACCACCACTATCATCATCATCTTCACCATCACCATAATTTTCACTATTTCATCATCCTCGTCTTCCTTCCTTCTCCTCTTCCTCCCCTCTTCTTCTTCTTCTTCTACCTCCTCCTCGTCTTCTTTCTTCTTCTTCCTCCTCCTCTTCCTCTCCTTCTTCTTTCTCTTCCTCCTCTCCTTCTTCTTCCTCCTCCACGGACACATCGCTTCCCTCGCAGTCCCCTCGGTTTCTCCGAGTGAGCTTACATGCAGCCACCCTTTCCATTCCATACAGCTCTTGGCATGAACTGTGGGCGTCTCCTCCATCGATTTTTTTTTTTTTTTTTTTTTTTTTTGCGGAGACAACCCTATAATTGGAAACAATTTCATGGAAGCGTACCGCATACCCTCATACTATGAGGCGACATTCACGAATTATGCTGGTAACCGGCTTAGACCGAGTCTCACAGTAGTCTCAGCTCTTTGATACAAAGTCATTCTAGCAACACCTCACGATTCTTAATCAGTCTGCATAAGTATCAACAACGCCATATATACTCTAGAATCTAGAGTATCTTGAGTCTAGAATACTCTGGATGAGCAATTCCATAACATTGTAAGTCCATACCAATCCTTTGAAGGACTTTCTGACATGACCTACCACTGTCATATACTACACCACAGAGATATATGTTAAGGTTTCCAAGACCTCAATATCCTCGCCACACGCATGGACAGACTCGACTGTGTCATCCAGTGAGACCCTTCTAATGCCTGGACGTCCTGGTCTTGGTCCAGGAAATCTGGAGACTAAGCATTGTCGAGGGTTGCAACCAGCAGCTTCAACGACTCCGTGAGGAGAACGATGCATCATCGGCAAAGACAAGGTCAGTGACCTTAGTCACGGATAGGTCACATCTCTATTATAACCACGAAAGCTAGTTAGATGGATAGTACGTTTGTTGTTCTGTAATACCAATTTTATTTCTGAACGGATATTTACCAAATTTGGTGCACAAGTCCACATGCACCCCAGAATCATGTGTAAACAAAGAGACTCCGGTATAATGCTCCTTCTGGGGTAATATCTGCCCGGTATCTGGTTGGCAACCGGACAGTACCAGGTACCTACACTCGTACTACACCATGCACGCTCATCTGAAGGTCCACATGACGGGTCCCTGAATGAGGGTCCCCTGGACCGAGACCCCACGGTCCTCCCGAGTTGAATAAAATCGTCTGGCGACAGACGGAACCGAATTGAGGTGACGTGGCCGTGATGAAGGGGCCGCCGACTCGATCGAGGGGAAAAAGTATGCGAACAATATGTCTAATGTGATTAGTAGAGCGAAATGCAATCAAGGAAGTATATAATCAAGATGTAATTAAAGAATATTCAGAGGACGTAAAGAATAGATAAGAAAAGATGCGAAATAAGGACGCTGGTGTGCGTGTGCGTGTGCGTGTGCGTGTTTGTGCGTGTGCGTGTGTATGATCCACAATAAACGAATGTAATAAGAGAAAAGGAGGATAATTGATATTAGAAAACGAGGACTTTGGGATAAAAACGGTGGAGGAGAAGGGGAAATGCGGGAAAAGATGGAGGTTATGAAGAAGGAGGGGGGAGGGAGGTTTGTGGAGGGGGAGGGGGAGGAGGAAGAGGAGGAGGGGAGGAGGTGCGGTCGACCCAACACAGTCTTGGTAAGAATGATGTTTATGAGTGGGAGGAAAGGGATTCGGAGAAGAGGGGAGGAGAGGGGAGAAGATGACAGGAGAGGAGAGGAGAGAAGTGGAGAGGGGAGAAGAGGAGAAGGGAGAAGAGGAGAGGGGAGAAGAGGAGAGGGGAGAAGAGGAGAAGGGAGAAGAGGAGAGGGGAGAAGAGGAGAGGAGAGGAGAGGGAAGAAGATGAGAGGAGAGGGGAGAAGAGGAGAGGAGAGGGGAGGAGAGGAGAGAAGAGGAGAGGAGAGGAAAGAAGAAGGGAGGAGAGGAGAGGGGAGAAGAGGAGAGGGGGAGAGGGGAGAAGAGAGGAAAGGAGAGGAGAGAGGAGAAGAGGAAAGGAGAGGAGAGGAGAGGAGAGGAAAGGGGAGGGGAGAAGAGGGAAGGGGAGAAGAGGATAGGGGGAAGAGGAGAGGGGAGAAGAGGAGAGGAGAGGAGAGGAGAGGAGAGGGGAGAAGAGGAGAGGAGAGGAGAGGAGAGGAGAGGAGAGAAGAGGAGGGGAGAGAGGGGGGAGAAGAGGAGAGGAGAGGAAAGGAAAGGAGAGGGGAGAAAAGAGAGGAGAGGAGAGGAGAGGAGAGGGGAGAAAAAGAGGAGAGGAGAGGGGAGAAAAAGAGGAGAGGAGAGGAGAGGGGAGAAAAAGAGGAGAGGAGAGGAGAGGAGAGGAGAGGAGAGGGGAGAAAAAGAGGAGAGGACAGGGGGAGAAGAGAGGATAGGAGAGGGGAGAAGAGGATAGAGAGGAGAGGGGAGAAGAGGAAAGGAGAGGAGAGGGGAGGGGAGAAGAGGAGAGGGGAGAAGAGGAGAGGGGAGAAGATGAGAGGAGAGAAGAGGAGAGGAGAGGAGAGGCGAGGGGAGGAGAGGAGAGAGGAGAAGAGGAGAGGAGAGGGGAGAAGAGGGAAGAAGAGGAGAGGAGAGGAGAGGGGAGGAGAGGGGTGGAAAGGAATGTGGAG
>NC_134785.1:59736907-59739407 GCF_046742065.1 Oratosquilla oratoria | reverse complement strand
ATCACACTGTGACCGTAAATATTACACGACGGAACCTTTATTAGTACAACATTTCGCTTGTTTGAGCTTGACCAAGTTATCAAGTGTTTCTTTAGATAATCTAGTCCGCAATGATATACAGAGTAAAAGCTATGATCAGCATTCTAGCTTGAGTGCAAATGAGTCTCCAGTCATTAAAGAACGATGCGTGGATCTGGTCCGTGAGGGTGTCGTTAAAAGCCTCTTGAATTTTGACTGTATAATGCTCACTGAAGAAAAGGGAGGTGGGGAAGGGGAAGAAGGAAGGGGGAAAGGGAGGGGGAAGAGAGAAAGGGGAAGGAGGAAAGGGAGTGGGGGGAAAGAATGGAGGGGAAAGCGGGTGGGGGAATAGGGGAGGGGGAAAGTGGAGGGGAAAAGAGGGAAAGGGGAAGGAGAAGGGGGAGAGGGGAGAGGAGAAAAGGGGAGGAGTAAAGGGGATAAAGGGAAAGGGGAGAGGGTGGAAAGTGGGGAGGGCGAGGTGAGAGGGGAGAAAGGGGAAAGGGGAGAATGGAAAGAGGGGAGATAGAAGTGGGACGGGATAAAGGGGGAGGGGGAATCGGGGGGAAAGGGGAGAGAGGGAGGGGGAAGGGGGTGAAAGAGGGATTGGAGAAAGGGGGAAAGGGGGAGGATGGAAAGAGGGGAGATAGAAGTGGGAGGAGATAAAGGGGGGATTGGGGAATCGGGGAGGGGGAAGGGGAGAGAGGGAGGGGGAAGGGGGGTGAAAGAGAGGGATTGGAGAAAGGGGGAAAGGGGGGATAGGGGGGGATGGAAGGAGGAAAAAAACAAACGAAACCGAAAACGCAAATAAACAGGAAGAAGGGTCTTGCCCTGGGCAGAAGCTCTTCTCGAAATTTTGAAAAAAAAAAAAAAAATGGAAGGAAAGAATGAAAGAGGATTCCTCATCAACACTCATAAGATGACAAAAACTTTCTGGATAATAGGTTGGGGATGGGAAGAGGAGGAAGAGGAGGTGAGGACAAATGGGGAGGATGGAGGGGAGGGGGGGAGGGGGAGGGGGAAGAGACGGGGAGGGGAAGAGCAGGAAAGAGGAGACGGGGAGAAGGAGCAAGGAAAGGGGAAGAAGAAGAAAGATAAGAAGAAGAGAGTGAGGGATAAAAATAAAGAGAAACGACAGGGGAGGAGGAAGAGAGGGAGAAAGGGAGAGGAAGAGGAGTGGAAGAGAGCATATGGGAATACAGGCACTGAGAGGAAGGGAAAGAAGAGAAAAGAGGCGAGGGGAGGGGAGGGGAGAGGAGGGAGAGAGAGAAATTGAGAGGGGAGGAAATGGTAACAAAGGAGAGAATAATTGCCACATCGGGTCGGGAATTATACAATCACGACCGAGAGAGAGGTAGAGAGAGAGAGAGAGAGAGAGAGAGAGAGAGAGAGAGAGAGAGAGAGAGAGAGAGAGAGAGAGAGAGAGAGAGAGAGAGAGAGAGAGAGAGAGAGAGAGAAAGAGAGAGATAGAGAGAAACGGAGGACTGTTAAAGTAAGGCTCATGGACAACTGAACAACAAACAAACTCAAACGACCTCATTAGTAGTTTGTGAACGAGTAGACACAGTTCACGATTGTTTCTGGATTGTCTCGCAACAGTCCAGAAACAATGTTTCACAACTGTTTATAGACTAGGTACCTCGCTGTATCCTAGGCGTCAAATACATTCTAATTTATCTCTTAAACACGGAGATATACTGTCTAGAAATATTTGTGAAACACTGTTTCTACTCTCTTACGAGACAGTTCAGAAACATTTGCGAGACAGTCCAGAAACGCATGAGAGACAGAGCAACATTGTTTCTGAAACAATATACATGTGCACTAACCTGTATACCAAATCGGAGTGTGGAGCTACAAAACAAACCAGTGATTTGGTAATTTGGCTGAAACAGTGGAAGACACATTTGGGGGGGGGGAGATGAGAGGAGGAAGGGGGGACATGGGGGGAGGGAAAGGGGGGAAAGGCGAAGAAGGGAATGAGGCTGAAGGGAAGTGTGGAGGAAGGGGGGGAAGGAATAAGGCAGAAGGTAAGGCGGAAGAAGACAGAGACACACAGATAGATAGGCAAAAAGAGTCAGACATAAAAACATACGCACAAACACACAAACACACAGACATAAACACACGAGTATAGCTCTCTTCCCGTAAAATACAACTAGGTAAATAAATGCACACACACGTTTACACACACACATTTTCAGACATAAACGCATACACACAAATATACATACACAAATACACACATAGACATACATACAGACACACGTACACACATACGCATATACATCCACATACGCATAGAAAGGGGGAGAAGAGATAGATAGATGGAGAACGAATGAGAAAAAGAAAGAACAAGAAATAGAGAGAGAAAACAAGAGAAAAATAAATAAGACAGGGAGAAAGACAGACATACTGACATACAGACACAGACAGACAGACAGAAGGGGAGGCGAAAAGAGACAGTGGCAGGGGGGAGGGGAGT
>NC_134785.1:59724407-59726907 GCF_046742065.1 Oratosquilla oratoria | reverse complement strand
GCAATAATGGTTATAAACTGGACAAATTTAGATTTAAAAAGGAAATAGGCAAGAATTGGTTTACTAATAAGATGGTCGACAAATGGAATGAACTTAGCAACCATGTAGTAAGCGCTGAAACTATCAGTTGTTTTGAGAAACTATTAGGCAACTTTATGGATGGAGATGACAGGTAGTGATGGATACGGAGCTGCCTAGTGTAGGTCTTGTGGTCTCTTGCAGTCTCCTTCATTCTTATGTTCTTATCTAAATTAGCTTTTCATGTAAGAGCAGGATAAAAGAAGGAGGACTTTACTTCACAGAAAGTCTCAAAGCAAGAGGACAGGAAGACAAGGCAACCAAGGCGAGGAAACTCTTAGCTCACAGAATCTCTCAAAACAAGAGCACAGAGAAACGAGACATTTTGAGTTGCATAACTCTTATATTCAGAGATGTTCTTGGAGTAAGAGCAATCAGGAAAGAGTGTTAGATAAGAAGATCCAACCCCAAGAAAACTCTCGAATAAAGAAAAAAAAAATAGAAAAAAGGGCAACGAAGAAGGAAGTTCCTTTGTTTCTTAGAAGCTTTAAAGACACACGAAATGGGGCTTAGTTAATAAAGAAGTGACCAGCCCTCCAAATCCCGACTAAGGTCGAAACTAACTTTCTTATGAGGACAAATGAGAAATAAAGCCATTAGACTAAGAGTCGTCAGCGTTTAGAAGGTCTTAAGCTAGAACCAAGAGCCTGTGCATTGAGTCACTGGGGAGGGAATTCTTTACAGTATGAAGGTTCTGTAAATAAGAACAAGGATGCACACATACACACACACACGCGCGAATGTACACATGAAGACGATCAAACACTGAAAAATAAACTCGCCCTTCCTTCGCGCCCACCGCTGGCCTCCTTCCGGACTTGCAGTGACAGTTCGAGGTCGAGGGCGAGGTCTCGCTAGGTCAGGGTCACACGGTCGAGGGTGCCACGCGGTGTCTAAAGTGACACAACCCCAGAGTGCCATCGACTTTGGACTTTTTTTTTAGGGGGGGGAGAGTATGCGGCAATTACAAGGTCCAAAAGGTCCCCTGCGCTTCCACTTCCCTTTGGTCCCACTGCGTCCGCAGCGTCTTCGGACCCATTTCTGGGGACCGATTCAGGGGAGAGAACAGGATAGAACCACATTCTTACAGACTCGAAACCCGGATAGGATGTGTCCAAGCACGCTAACATCACGACTCCCCAAGACCTTCTCCCACCGCAAGCAAACCATCTCCCTTCTCCCTCGCCATCCTTCAACCTTCTTGCATCTTCGAGCAACACTCCTTCTTGGAGAGCCTATCGAGCATCTCAAGAGGGTCATGTGCAACAAGATTGCGATTGCAAATAATCCGATTTTAATGGGATCTTTCCTCATAAACCTGGAGAGCCTGATAAGCTCGCGAGAGAGAGCATAAACCATATATTGAACAGGAGAGTTAGACATATTCCGTAATTCTCGGAGGGATAATTAGCGAGCTGGAAGAATACAAAATGGCCGCTGGTAAGAAAACAAAATGGCCGTTCACCTTCGAGATATATATATATATATATATATATATATATATATATATACATATATATATATATATATATATATATATATATATATGTATTCACACATATATTCATTCTTTCTCGTATGAATAAACCAGTACTGTTAGAACCCCTGTGGTGCGTTTGTTTCACTCGCGGCTACATAACCCTGCTGTCCGAGCACAGAGAGCATAAGTGACGGCTTCGGCCGCAACCAAGCGGCTATGGGGTAGCGGGGAAACTTGAGATACATACTCCCCCTCCCCCCCGGCACATGTTCACCCCTCTCACGTACCGGATGGTCATTTACCTTTTATAATGTCTGTCGCCAAGCGATTTTATTAATACCGGGGGTAACCCCTTGGAGGTTAAGCATTAAAACTTATCTTTGTTAACCCCTTAATTAACTTATCTTAGTTAAGATCTTTCGTACCGATGAGAGTAAAAAAAAGAGAAAATAAGATAAAAAAAAAGAGAAAAGAGGAAGACACGAAAAGAAGAGAAAGAGAAAAAGAGACGAAAATAAGAGAAAGTAAGAAAAAGAAGAAAAGAATAAAACAGTAAAAAAGGTGAACGGCACGCGAAGAAGATAGAAGGGAAAGAAAAAGAAAAAGAAAGAAAAATGGAGGAAAAGAAAGGGGAGGAAAAGAAAAGGAAGCGAAAAGACAAACAAGAAAAAAAGGGTAAAAAGACAGAAAGTAGGAGAAACTCCATTTTCTCTTGTCACATAAACCTTCTTAGTGTCTCACTCAAAACATTTTTCTCCGTCCAATAGAGGGTGGGCCGCGCGGACAGTGTCGAACTCATGAGCAGGTGGTCAAAAGTTCCCGACAGCACTGACCAGGCGGGGAGGCGACCCAAACATCGGCCCTAATATGGGTTTCTCACTTCTCACTGCGTGGGGGTTGGATGGTGAGTTTACAATAGAGGGTAGCATTTCACCCAGACAG
>NC_134785.1:59701907-59711907 GCF_046742065.1 Oratosquilla oratoria | reverse complement strand
CTTCCTATACCTCCTCTCTTCCTCTCCTCTTCTTCCTCCCCATCTCTCCCACTTCCTCCCATAATCTCCCATCCCTCCTCCTCCTCTCTCCCACCTCCTCTCTCTGCCATTCTCCACTTGGCCGTTTAATTAAAATAATTTTTTTCTTCATTTTCTTTTATATTTCACAAGAACAACTCATTTGTATTTACCCGACCTCCTCCTCCTCCTCCTCCTCCTCCTGCCTTCTTCCTCCTACTCCTGCTTCTCCTCCTCCTCCTACTCATCTTACTCCCCTTTCTCCTAATCCTCCTTCTCCTCTTCCTCCCCTTTATCTTCCTTTTCCTTATACTCCATCTCCTCTCCCTACTCCTGCTCTTCCTTACACTCCTCCTCCTTTCTCCAAATCCTCCTTCTCCTCCTCTTCATCCTTCCCTGTATCTTCCTTTTTCTCGTACTCCTTCTCCCCCTCTTCTTCCCCTTTACCTTCCTCCTCTTTCTTCTCCACTTCTTCCTTTCATTCTTCCTTATTCTCTTTTACTCTTATTTTCGGTTCTCTTTCTGCTTCTTCTCCACAGTTTCCTCTCCCTCCTCCTCCTTTTCCTTCCTAACCCAATTCTACTACCTCCTTCATTCATTTAAACACCAAAAAAGAAAATTGATGATCGTAGCCGTCACCTTTGCCCTAGGTGCTTGGGTTGCCTGGAGCCAATAGGAACCCCTCCCTTTACCTACTCCTTTACTCTCTCTCCCTTTTCCTTTTTTTATCATTCTTTCCCTTTCCTTCCCCTTTCTCCTTCCCTTCTTTAATTCCCATCTTCTAGTCCATTCTCCCCTCTGTTCTCTTCCCCCCACTTACCCCCAGACCTTCTCTTCCCCCCCTCCCATTTCCCCCAATCACATTACCTAGTGACCCACCAGCCACCCCCCCTCCTCACTCTTTCCAACTACCCTTCTCTTCCTCCCTCCATGCCTCTCTCATTTTCCCCTCTCTTCCATTCCACTCCCCTCTCCCTTTCCATCTCTCTCTTCTCGAGTTCTCTTCATTCTGTCGACAGAGAAGTTTAATCGTATTTCTCAAAATTAACCTATTTTATTACTTTTTTATTTTTATATTTTATTTATTCATTTATCTATTATTTATTCATTTAATCGTATTTCTCAAAATTAATCTATTTTATTACTTTTTTATTTTCATATTTTATTTATTAATTTATTCATCATTTATTTATTTATCTATTTATCTATTTGTTAATTTATTTATTCTTATCTTTGGTTTAAGTACTTTTGTAGTGGGCGTTATCCGTCCTATTCATTCCAATTGCCGCCAGACGATTTTATTCAGACTTCGTGCCACACTCACCTTTACCAACGAAGGACCAAATCCATATTTCACCCCTTCAGTACCAAGTGGCACGCACCCCTTCATCGTGGTACGCACCCCTTCATCGTGGCACGCACCCCTTCATCGTGGCACGCACCCCTTCATCGTGGCACGCACCCCTTCATCGTGGCACGCACCCCTTCATCGTGGCACGCACCATTTCATCGTGGCACCCACCCCTTCATCGTGGCACTCACCCCTTCATCGTGGCACCCATCCCTTCATCGTGGCACCCACCCCTTAACCCCTTAATCGTGGCACGCACCCCTGCATCGTGGCACCCATCCCTTCATCTTAGCACCCGCCCTTCATCGTGGCACCCACCCCTTCATCGTGGCACTCACCCCTTCATCGTGGCACCCATCCCTTCATCGTGGCACCCACCCCTTAACCCCTTAATCGTGGCACGCACCCCTTCATCGTGGCACCCATCCCTTCATTATGGCACTCACCTGTTCATTATGGCACTGACCCCTTCATCGTGCCACCCCCCCCCCTCTTTCGGTAAGAAAGGATTTTAAACTTCACATACTTCACAGTTATTCCTTCTATAATGATTTCTTTATTTATCACAAGAGTTCTAAGTCTGTTGCTATACAAGAGTGATTTGTTTACAAACGATTACAAAGGAAGCGCATACCTACGGGAGACCTTTTGTTCTATAACTAGGTCGGGTGCTAAGAATAGACAGTTGAATGAAGAAATGAATGAAGAAGAGAATCAAACAATTGCTTAGATGTTTATTTCAATGAAACTTAAATTTTCCAACTGTATACTAGATTTTTATGCGGACTCTACACGATCAATACTATTGCGCAATATTCCGTATTGTACAATATTATTAACAGTGCAGGGTTGGTACTGAAGAATGATACAATATATTGAAGACATCAAATGTACTACCAAAACACGTGTGCCTCTTCTACCACATTCCTAGACCGTCAATAATATTGTACAATACGGAATATTGCGCAATAATATTGATCGTGTAGGCCCCGCTTTAAATATGTGTTCTATCTTATAAGCCACGTTTAATGTACTGCTGTGGACCACATCACCACTAAGCTAGATCACTAAATATTCATTAACTACCACTCGTTTTTGGCCTGTGGAGGAGGATAGGTGGTCCGCTAGTGCCTCTTTCATCAAAGGTTTTGGAGCATTAGATTACATTGATATTCTATTGCAATACTGTAACGATTATATTCTAGTTATACCTAGACGATTCGTTTCAGTAACGGAACAAACCTAGAGCGCTTAGAACAGAGGAACATAAGAATGAAGGAGACTGCAAGAGACCATAAGGCCTGCACTAGGCAGTTCCATGTCCCTTATCACTTGTTATAAATATATATTTTTTTAATGTTGCCAGGTGCTCTTGTTCAAGCAAGTGGAATTAAATGTCGGCAAAATATGTAATTACACTCTTCTTCCAATATTCATTTTAACGATTCGATGCACATTGCCTCTCAATGCATTTATTACTTCTTTTCTTTCTTTCCTTTTTCATTATTATTGGTTCTTTTAACTATTTCTTTGTTTCTGCGTGTTTTCGCCGATTCCTCCTCCTCCTCCTCCTTCCCCCTCCTCCTCCTTCCCCCTCCTCCTCCTTCCCACTTCTCCTCGTGCACCATCTCATCCACCTTCTCCTCCATCCCCCTTTCGGTCCTCCTCCTCTTCCTTCCCTCTTCTCCTTCTTCTTCCCTCCCCCTCCTTCCTCCTTCTCCTCCTACTCCTTCTTTCCTCCCCCTCCTTCTCTTTCCCCTCTCCTGCTCCTCCTCCCCTTCTGTTCTCTTCCTCCTTCTTCCTCCCTCCTCCTCGTCCCTCACCTCCTTCTCCTTCTGCTCCTCCTTCCACCTTCTGTCCTCCTCCTCCTCTTTCCACCTCCTGTCCTCCTCCTCCTCCTCTTCCTTCCCACTCCTCCTCGAGCCCCTTCTCCTCCTCCTCCACATCTGTTCTCCTCCTCCTTTGCCCTTCTGTCGTCGTCCTCCTCCTCCTCCTTCCCCATTCTGTCATCTTCTTCTTCTCCCTCCTCCCTCTTCCGTCCTCTTCCTCCTCGTCTTCCTCCTCTTCCTCCCCCTCCTCCCTCTTCCGATCATGTACTCATTCCTACATATTTACATTTCTTCATCCTATTCCTCATAACAGTGGCGCCGCATTTTATGTATTTTGGTTCGAGATGAGAATCCTAGGCTGAAGGAGCTCTCAATCGACCGGGACCCCGTCAACACTGACATACTTTGTAGATTTTTATCACACTAAAGATTTTTTTCTTCTTTTTTTTTGGGTGGGGTGGGGGATTCTTGTCCGATTACAACCCCATTTCCAGATGCTCTTAAAAAATAATAATTCAATAAAATCAAATAAATAAATATCTTGTCCCCCCTCCCACCCGTTGAAAAAAATCTCAGCTTGCTGAAGAAGAACAAGAATAAGAAGAAGACGAGGAACGACTCGGCGACTCCTTACTCTCGTCCTTCTTTGTTCTCCCATTGTGTCCCATGGGCTCTTCTCCGCCATCACTCCCTCCTCTCTTCTCGTCTCCTCCTTCGTCCTTAATCTTATCCTCCTTCTCCTCCTCCTCCTCCTCCTCCTTCTTCTCCTCCTCCTTCTCCTCTTCCGATCTCATTTCCTGCTATTTTCACCAACTCTCCTTCATACCTTCCTTTCCTCCTTCCTTCTTTCCTTCCTTCCTTACTTCATGCCTTCCGTCCTTCTTTCCCCCTTCCTTCCTTCTTTCCTTCCTTCCCTACTCCATGCCTTCCATCTTTCTTCCCCCCTTCCTTCCTTCTTTCCTTCCTTCCCCTCCTTCCTTTCTTTCTTTCCTCTTTCCTTCCTTCCTTCCCTCCTTTATCCCTCCCTTTCCTACTTCCTTCCCTCCTTCCTTCCTTCCTTCCTTTCCTACTTCATGCCTTCCACCCTTCCTTCCCTCCTCCATGACTTCCTTTCCTCTGAAAGAGGCTGGTAGAAAAGAGAGAAGAAAGAGGGCTAGAAGACGGGTTGTTGCATTTTATAGATAGGTTGTTTGTAAATAACAGCTCGAGCGAGCTGTCAGAGTCCGCTTTGTGTAGATAATAAAATAGCTGTGCTCGGGAGCTCGAATATATATTTACATATAACTGAAATGACATTCCTTTGTAACCTAAGTGAGAATTATGCAGAGACTCGAGATTATTCTAAGTAAAAAAACAATGCCGTAAAGGCTTGAAACAAAGCATCTGATTGGTGAAAGGGCAGAGGAGAAAATTAAATTGGTTCACGAATGTGAGATCACGCCCTTTGGGGAGGATCCTAAGTATAAAGTTAAAGATCATTGGACTAAAGAAATGACTACGTCACTGCAAAGCTCACGTAAGATTTTCTATACGTGCTTTCAGGGAATTCCACAGAAGACCTTCGGAGAGTGAACTATATTCTATCTTACTGAACAGAAGAAAGATATAGAAGAATATAGAAGACTCTAGAATTTAATTCTCCAAGACAGAAAATAACAGCTAAAAGAAGTGAGTCGCCATATCTATAAAATAATAAATGAGGGCCGACAGTGGCAACTCCATCTTCCTACCTTCCCTCCTTCCTTCCAAGATCTCCATCCCTCCTTCCTTGCTCTCTTCCCTTCTTCCATCCTTCTCTCCCTCCTATCTTGCTCCCTTGTTTCCTTCCGTTCTTCTTTCCTTCCTTACCTCCGTCCTTCCTTATAGGCACTTTGGTCTTCATTGCATAATTTCCCCCTTTGATCCAGCGGGAGGAGGTCTGGCCACTAAGAGCCACAAGTTAGCCTCAATTTGCTCATGACTACATACTCATGCAACGAATTCTCAACCAATCAATGAACTCTCCCCGCCCCCTACCTCTCTCTCTCTCTCTCTCTCTCTCTCTCTCTGGCGGGATTTCTGACATATTATTTGTAAAAATTAAATTTGCGCTGTAGAGGGTCTGGCCCCTGGTCTGAACGAGGATTCATCCGATCCAGACCCCAGCCCAGATTAGGTCTGGTACGTCACTCAGGTGAATAAAATCGCCTGACGCAAGACACAAGGATCCTCGAAGAGAAAATGTAAAAAAAAAAAATAATAAAAAAAAAATGATAAAAAATCTGGACTTTTCTTTTCTCCCTGTCCCCGTACTCTCTCCTCTTTTCTCTTTCTGTCTTCTTTTCTCTTTTATTTTGTCTCACCTTCTATCCTCCCCATTTCCCTCGCTCTCTCTTTTCATCTTCCCCTCTATCCTTCCCTCTTCTCTTGTCTCTTTTCCCTCCTCCCCTCTCTTCTTTTCTCTTTCTCTCTTTTCCCTCCTCTCTTTTCTCTTTCCCTCTGTCCCTCCCCTCTTCTCTCCTTCCTCTCCCTTCGGTATCTCTTCTACCTTCCTCCTCTCCTCCCTTCTTCCTCCTCCCCTCCTCTTCTCTCTTCTTTCCTATTTCTATCATCGGTGTTCCAATTATCTCGGACAGACTTCATTTCCTCTCCTCTTCCCTCATTTATTCATTCTTCTCTACTCTCCCTTTCTTCGCCTTTGTTTCTACTCCCCCATTCACTCCCCCCCTGGGGCGAACAGCCTCTGCCCAGAAGCCCCCCTTTCCCCCCCTTCCCCCCACGTCAGGGTTCCCCTCGCCGTCCCTTACACTCATCAAATTCACCCATTTTTTCACTTAAAAAAAAAAAAAAAAAAAAAAAAAGAGCTGTCGTTCCTTCCCCCTATGCACCTGGAAGCTTCACCCATTACCTCATCTCTCCCCTCTCTTCCTCCTTCCCTCTCCTCCTTCCTCCTCTCTTCGTTTTCCATTAGTTCCCTTCGTTTCTCTTTGGCTTCTTCGGTTTCTTTTTCGTCTTCTCGGGACTTCTTCTCTCTCCTCTCTCTCTCTCTCTCTCTCTCTCTCTCTCTCTCTCTATATATATATATATATATATATATATATATATATATATATCACGAGGTCAAGACGTCTTGATATATATATATATATATTTCTATATATATATATATAAACATATACATATATATTTGTTTATATATTTATATATATATATATATATATATATATATATACATACATACATATACATATATATGTATATATATATACACATATATGCATATATATATATATATATATGTATATATATATATATATACATATATATCCTTCGCTCTCTCTCTCTCTCTCTCTCTCTCTCTCTCTCTCTCTCTTTCTTCTCCCTACCCACGTATGGGCCACTTAATACACATATTTTATAGACTCAATATTCTAGGGTCTTTAATGACACCCCTACGGACCAGAGCCTCCACTCAAAGAAGAGTGCAAATTACTCTGAACTTAGGCCACCTTTCCGCTACCCTCCTCTACCACGTCTGTGGCTCCCCACCTCTTTGGCGGATAGAAACGCTGGTTAAGGATGGGGAAAATAAGGTCCTCTCTCTTTCTCTCTCTCTAAATCTCTCTTTCTCATTCTCTCTCTCTCTGCTGCCCAACGTATTGTCTTTCACCCCTTTTGTCAACTTTCTCAATTTCACTTCTCTCTCTTCTCCATTTCGCTCTTCGCGTCGCGCGAATCGTGATTGAAACCAACCTGCCAGTTGGCACAAATCATCTACAGATCGGCATGGTTTGGCTATAGTTTGGCTAAACTTTTGTTTTAGTGAATATCATGTTTTCATAATATCTTATTTTATTTCTATTTTGTTGATTTATTCTTATTTTGTATTTTTCATTTGATTAAATTATTTGACTTATCTATTTTTTTATTTCTTTATTTATTTTATTCTATCTTATTTATTTATCTATTTATCTATTTCATTTAATTTTTCTTTTAACATTTTCTAACCTTCGTTCGAAGCTGTATGGGCACAATCGGGTACAATAATGTGAATAAAATTTCGATTTTCATGTTTTTAGAAAACATACCAATGTCCTGCTTGTATCACACACACACACACACACACACACACACACACACACACACACACACATACACACGACCGACCCCAATACTTCTATCAATACGGACTATAGCCTCCATCTTTTTCACACGAGAAGACCCGATAACCGGCGACAACTCCCCTCCCCCTCAGACTACTATAAACCGGTGACACAGAAACAGTCCCACCCTAGAACAACACAGCCACCATGTAGCGATGGGGGGTTCGAACCCTGCCACCGACGAAGTTGAACCGAGGGTATTGTTGATTAAATTCCACGCTACAAAAACCTTTGTAAGAGCATATATACATATATATATATATATATATATATATATATATATATATATATATATACATATATATATATATATATATATATATATATATATATATATATATGCAATAAGCCTCTCTCCAGATCTTGTAGTCCCACCTCATCACCCCCTCACACACACACACCTTAGGCCTGTCCTGCCTACCAGTCGCGCACCCCTGTATATCCCCCATCCCATCCCCCCACCCCCACCACACCCAACGCCACTCCCCTCCCTTCCCCTCCTCTTCCTCCTTCTCCTCCCCTTGTAGACCTTTTCCCTATTGTCACCGTCCTTCCTTCCTTCTCCTGTAGGCCTTCGATTGGCCTTCTCCCCCCACCCCCATCTCCCTTTCCCAAACCGGGGGGGGGGGGTTAGAAAGGGGAGAAGAGGAGGGGGAGGGGGGGATGAAGGGAAGGGGAAGGGGGAGAGGGGAGGATGCTCGTACAAGTTTGATAGTGTCCAGCAGTTCCGGTCGCCACCGGACGCGTTACCCACCCCCTCCCCCCTTTCCCCTCTTCTCCCCTCACCTCCCTCTTACCTTCGCTTCTTTCCCCTCACTGGCTACCCCCCCAAGCGTCACTCCTCCCCTAATCCCTCACCTGTCGCTTCCCCTCCCGTCTCCCCTCTTCCTTCCCCTCACTCCTCACCTCCCTTTCCCCCTCCCATTCCATCTTCCTTTCCTTTCCCCTCACTCGTTCTCATTTTTCTTTATTTCTCCTTTTCTCATCCCTCTCCTCGTCCTATCTCTTCTGTTCCCCTTCTCTCTTCTCCCCTCACCTTGTTTTCTCTCTCCTTACCTTCTCCCCTCTTTCCCCCTTTCCTTCTCTTCTCCGTTCGTCTCACCCTCTCTTTTCTCTCTCCTCCTCTCTACCTTCCCCGTACCCTACCCTTTTAGTTCCTATCTCTTTTCCTGTCCCCTCCTTTCCTCTCTCTCTCTCTCTCTCTCTCTCTCTCTCTCTCTCTCTCTCTCTCTCTCTCTCTCTCTCTCTCTCTCTCTCTCTCTCTCTCTCTCCTCTCACCCTTCTGCCTTTTTTCTTCCTCTTGTTCTTCCCCCTCGATTTCTCCTATTTTTTCCTGGATTTCTTTTCCTTCCTCAATCCTTTTTCCTTTGCCTTCCCTTTCCGAGGGCCCCTGACTTAAAGTCTCCTTAAAAGGGGGCCCTACTGCTTGCAGCTTCCTTCCTAGGGGCCCCATTGCTCACAGCTCCCCCCATCCCCCGGGGCCCTAATTGCACCCAGAATCCTCCCCCAAGGCCCCCATTGCTCACAGAATCCTCCCTCAGTGGTCCCTACTGCTCACGGCTTCCACCCAAGGGGCCCAGTAGGGGCCCCCCCATTGCTTACATCCTCCTCCCAAGGGACCCAATGTTTGCATCTTCTGCCTTAGGGTGTATATATATATATATATATATATATATATATATATATATATATATATATATATATATATATATATATATATATATATATATATTTATCAACCATAATGCGCTTTTATTCTAAGCCGTCAACATCGGAAGAACTGTGGAGGCACATGCAGAAATTGAAACGTGGTACGCCCTAGGACTCGAACCAACGATGTTGGTAGCTTAGAATTAAAGTACACTGTGGTTGATAAAAATGTATCTCTAGTCACTGGGACCCATTCAGTGTTGTACATATATATATATATATATAATATATATATATATATATATATATACACATATATATGAATATATATATATATATACACATATATATGAATATATATATATATACACATATATATATATATATATATATATATATATATATATATATATATGCGAATAAATCACAAAAACACATGATTCACAAAATGTGTAATAAAACCACTTGGAAAATAAAATGAAAGGTGACCGAACGTTTTCGTCTATTTAAGACATTTTCCAAGATACAGAATAAGGTAGCAGTGACATTATATATACAAAACAAGCACACTTTGGGGGAATTAGGACAGGTCCAATAGTGACCTCACTCTCTCAGCACTGCCGGACGTTTCACCCGGCTACTGTCAACAATTCTATATGTTACAAAGTTATCAAATTTATACATTCCTATACTCATATTCATGTTGTTTTCAAATGATATTCCTCTCCTTAATGTCCTTACTTAAGACAATTTTCTTTGTGTTATCCCAATCAATGCAATGATTAAAATCCCTTCAATGCAAAAACAACCCACTTGAAACTTGCCCTGTTCTGATGTTATATTTATGTTGGTTTATTCTTAATCTTAAATCCCTGCCTGTTTGTCCAATATGATCAAAGTTCCAATTTTTGCAAGGAATACTATAAACACAGCCTTCATTACAAGCAGGTGAATTTTTAATCAACCTGTTTTTAACAGTGTTGTTATTTTTAAAGACAACTTGGACACCA
>NC_134785.1:59689407-59696907 GCF_046742065.1 Oratosquilla oratoria | reverse complement strand
ACCACCTACACAAACAAGCACAACAATAACAATAACGATAAATAACATCAATGACAAAAAAATAACACCAAAATATAAAAATAATAACAGTAACGATAAAAAAAATAATCAATAACAAAATAACAATAAAAACAATACAAAAAATAACAACAATTAACAATACCAACAAAACACAATGATAATAACACTAACAACAACACCAAGAAAACAACAACAAAAATAACAAGAGCAACAATAACATAAAAATAACAGTCAACAACAATATTACGATAACAACGTCACTAATCATGGTTATTATTTTGAAACGGACTGCAATAATATTGATATGCGAGCCATCATTCTGAAATTACATTATGAAGAAGACGGGAACAATGAATTATTATCTTTGCAGCAACAATGACAAGCGAGTCATTAAGCAATAAATTGAAGAAATTGAATACGACAATGAAAGATGATAATCATCACAGCGGTGATGACGGCACTGATGGGGATTGTGACAATGGCAGTGATGGTGATGACGATAAATATGGTCATGATGATGGTGATGACTGGAAAATGGTGATGATAATGAAATAGTGACAATGGCAGTGATGATAATGAGATAGTGATTGTGATGACGGAAAAATTGTGATGATGATGATGATGATAATGAAATAGTGACAATGGCAGTGATAGTGATGATGGTGATGATAATGAGAGAGTGGTGATGGTGATGGTAACGAGATAGTGACAATGGCAATGATCGTGATGGTGATGACGGTAGAAATGATGATGATGATGGCAATGATAATGAGATAGTGACAATGGTGATGACAGTAAGAATGGTGTTGATGGTAATGATGGCGATGATAATGATATCGTGGATATGGATTGTGAAGGTGATGGCGGTAAAGATGGTAATGATGGTGATGTTGGTGATACCGAGATAGTGGCGATAGTGATGATAGTAAAGATGGTGATGATGGTAATAGCAGCGATGATAATGAGAGTGACAATGTTGACGATAGTGATAATGATAGTGATAATGATGATGATAATAATGATGAAGACAATAATAATGATAATAATGACGGTGATGGGGACTGTTTCGGACACAGCACAGCGTCTCCTGCCGTAGCCTCAACAAACAACATCACAGGCTATCCCAGCACCTGGGGTACAGGTGACGTCTTCGGCTGCCAATGAGCGACTGCTATCGTAATGCTTACCCTGTATCTCACAAAGGCATGTGCCCATAGGCTAATCTAGCACATAGGGTTAGGGTGACAGCTCGCTTTATACATCACAACATCGCTGTAGCCTCCACCCCTTTTTATCATTATTATCATTATCATTATCATTATTATTATTATATATATTTTATTAAATTTTTTTTTGTCTTACTTTTTCTATTTCCCGTTCATCCCTCCTCCTCCTTTCTTTTCTTCCTCCACCTCCTCCTCCTCGTTGCGTTCCTCTTTCTCCCCTCCTTTATCTCTGATTACCGTCTTCCCCTCTTCTGACATTCATTCGCTCCATTTCCCCTCCGTGCCTCCTCGTCAAAAACTTTCATATTGAGCGTAATCTCCGCCTTTTGTGTTTATTTTCTAATTCCTCCCTTCTTTGCTCCTCCTCCTCCTCCTCCTCTTCCTTCTTCTTTCCTCCTCCTCCTTCTTCTCCTCTTTCTCCTCCTCCTTCTTCTCTCCTCCTCCTCCTCTCCTCCTCCTCCTTCTTCTCCCTCTCCTCCTCCTCCTTCTCCCCTCTCCATTCTTCTCTCTTCCCCTTATCTCCTCCTCTCCTCTCTCTTCTTTCACCCTTTCACATTCAGCTCTCTTATCGCCTTCTCCTCTTCTACTCTTTTCTCTCCTCTTTATCCACCCACCCCAACTCTTCTCTCTCATATCTTTTTCTCTCCACCTCTCTTCCTCTTTCCCCCTTTTCTTTCTTTACTCTCTTCCTCTTATATCATCTCTTTTACCTCCTCCATTTCCCCGTCCCACTTTTCTCTCTTTCTTTTATCTCCTCCTCCCCTTCTCTCTTTTACCTCTTCTTTCTCCTCTCCCTACTCTCTTCCTCTTATCACCTCCTCTCTTTTACCTCCTCCATCTCTCTTCCCCATTTTTCTCTCTTCCTACTCTCTTCCTCTTATCTCCTCCTCTCTTTTACCTCCTCCATCTCTCTTCCCCATTTTTCTCTCTTCCTACTCTCCTCCTCTTACCTCCTCCTCTCTTTTACCTCCTCCATCTCTCTTCCCCATTTTTCTCTCTTCCTCTTATCTCCTCCTCTCCTCCTCTCTTTTACCTCTTCTTTCTCCTCTCCCTACTCTCTTCCTCTTATCTCCCTCTCCTCTCTTTTACGTTTTGTTTCTTCCTTTCCAACTCTTCTCTTTTCCTCTCCTCCTCTCTTTTATCCCCTCTTTCTCATCCCTACCAACGCCTCTCTACTCTCGCTTCCTCTTCTTCGCCCGGCAGGTGGCGCACCTTAAACATTTTGTTCTGACTGACGTTAGTCGAAGGGAATGCATGCGGGGTCTCTCCCTCGGCTGAATAAAATCGCCTGGCGCCTCGGGGCCCATGATCTCCCTTGTTCCTGGTTAGCGTCGCGTTCTGTCATTCCGCGGTACCGGGATCGTGCCACGCTCAATGTTGAAAACCGCCATGAATACTGCAAGTCGTTACTGTCCCCTCTTGAGCAACGGTGTCTGTGTGTGTGTGTGTGTGTGTGTGTGTGTGTGTGTGTGTGTGTGTGTGTGTGTGTGTGTGTGTGTGTGTACGTGTGTGTGTTTGAACAAGACACAGCTCCAAGCACAACCTCCTATCTCTCATCCTAGAAAGTAACAGCCGTCGATCACGAGTTCAGCACGCGATCTCAACCATGGTGACCCACAACATATTACAAACATGAGAGAGAACAGGAAACAATAAACATATAAATAAATACATGAGTAATTTGAGTAATTAATAATTATTCAATTGATGAATGTATATCAATACATAAATATGTAAAAAAAACATTTATTCAATCGGTTACTAAAACAAAAACAAATGGATAGATAAATGGATTAAGAAAATAACAAACGAATAAATATCAAATAAAGAAAACAATAAAAAAAATATATTGAAAAAACGCCTACTGTGAGACAAAGAGAGAGAGAGAGAGAGAGAGAGAGAGAGAGGGAGAGAGAGAGAGGGAGAGAGAGAGAGAGAGAGAGAGAGAGAGAGAGAGAGAGAGAGAGAGAGAGAGAGAGAGAGCCCGGAGCCTGGAACCGGGGATTCCCGTTTGATCCAGGGGTTGGAATGCCTTTGGTCCAGCGGGATCGATCGATCCATTCCCGAGGGAAGTTCCTGTCCGCCATGCTGTTCCTCCTCCTCCTCCTCCTCCTCTACTATGCTCTCCATCCCTTCAGCATAGTGATGCTTCTTAAGCATAGTCTATTTCAATTCATTTGACTCCATTAATTTCCATTACTTTTCACTAAAACATTTTTTTTCACTTTTATTAAATCTTTATTCTATGTTTATTTATCTATCTATTTACCAGGAAAATTTGCCTATTTTTTCAACCAAGGTAATTTTATTTTTTATCTTATTCTTTTTACTAAGACTATTCATTTATTTATCTAATTCTTATTCAATTTATTTATTCATTTATTTTATTTTATCTATTTATTTTTCTAGGCCAGAAGACCTTTTTCAGATGAGGGGTCTTCTTGGAACAAAACTGGGTCTCGATCGAACAAACCCTTTGAAGTGCCTCGTCTGATCCCGACGAGGTCTCAGGAGAGGTCTGCCGATTGGCGTACTTCTGCTGACGTCACGCGGTAGGCGTGGCCTCGTGATCACGTGACCCCGCTTACCCGATTGACCGCAGAAAAAATAAACAAATAAATAGAGAAATAGATAATAACAATAATAATGATAACTAAAAAATAAACGATAAAAAATAAAGTAAATTACACATACACGACCTCCTAGTTGTTCACACATCCTCCAGGAGTACATACATACATATACCAAAGGCTTTTTCCCCCTTACACGGGGGGTAGCCAAAAAGAAAAAGGCATAGAAACCACTCCCACCCATTCCATCTCCTACATATTCCACTCCCCTCCACCCTCCTCCCTCCCTCTCATCTTGGCACCTCCTGGATGACGGGCCATCCCTGCATCCTGTCCCGCAAGACACAGCACAGCCACAGCAAGGCCGCTTCATTAATTCGTCGACCCACCCTCTCCATCCCCTCATGCAGAAAAGGAGAAGACGGGGAGAAATCCCCTCGGGATGCGTCAAATTTCTCATACATACTTCCTCACCCCCCATCCCCCACCCACTCCCCCTCATGCATCACATCATCATCTATACACAACCTTTACTTTAAAGTAAAAGTAAAGTAAAGGCCTGCAGGAGTATAATAATAATATCGTTTGCAGTCTGAGCGGACATCTGTACAGTGAGCCACTGTACTGATTCTGTTGACGCTCTGCTTCCTTCTTCTCAGATTGAATTATTATCACCATCATCATGCCTCACTTGTTCTTTTGCACGCCATCTTCATCAACTCTTCCTTCTCCTCGTCCTTCCCCCTCCATGACCTTTCTCCTCGTCCTCCTCCTCCTACTCTTCCTACTCCCACTCCATGACCTCTCTTCCTTCTCCTCCTCCTCAACCTTTCCTCCTCCTCCTTCTACTCCTCCACCAAAACCTCTATTCCTCTTCCTCCTTTTACTCTTCTTCCTACTCTCACTCCAAGATCCCTCTTCCTCCTCCTCACCCTTTCCTCATCCTCCTTTTCCTCCTCCTACCGCCCACGATGACCTCTTCCTCCTCTTCCTCGTCCTCCTCCTCTTCCTACTTCCCATCCATGAGCTTTCTTCCTCCTCCTCGTCCTCCTCCTGCTCTTCCTACTCCTCCATAACCTAACTTTCTCCTCCTCTTCCTCCTCCTCCTACTTCCCCTCTTCCTCTTCCTACTCCCCCTCCAAAACATCTCCTCCTTCTCCTCTTCCTCTTCCCCCTCCTTTTCCACCTCCCTTCCTCCTACTCTTCCACCTGTTACTCCTATCATCCCACTACTTTTAATCCTCCTTTATCCTACTCTTTTTCTTCGTCTTTTTTTTTCTCCTCTTCACCTCCACTACTCATTTCCTCCTCCTCCTCCACGTTATTCCTCCTCCCTGTGCACCCCCCTCCTCCCCCTCCCCCTCTTCACAGCCTCAACCGGTTTCTTAAAGAAGACGAAGAGGAAGAACTTGGCCATTCCCGTACTCGAAGTCGACCACGAACTCCGAAGTTTGCCCCTTTGCCCCCTTCGGCTCTCCTGCTGGGGGTGCTGGCTGAACGAGCTTTTTTACTGGTGCTGGTTGTGGTAGTGGTTGTGGTTGTAGTTGTGGTTGTGGTTGTGGTGGTGTGTGGTGGTGGGGGGTGTTGGCTACTCCTCCTGGTGGGGTCTCCACTTGTAAAACTCGGGCTGATCCGTTCAGCTTAACTTGGCGAAGATGTATTATACAACAGAACAATTTTGCCTCAGCCTTTGGGTTCTCCACTTTCAGTGAAATATACACATCAACATAAAAGACAAAAACTCATGAACAAATGTTGTTCAAAGAGACTGAAGAACTACAATCCAAATGCTCATCAACGCGAGTGAAGAAGTTCTTCGCCAAGTTCAAATGAACAATGTTCATATTTCGTTGAATTTTACAAGTTACTTTGATGACGTGATCTCAGACTTCGAGTATTCTTTACCTTCAATCCAGCGAAGTCTTTCGAGTATTCGTGATCCGGGCGAGTCCCGGAAGTTCCCTTGGGCGGATCCGGGGTCCTCCAGGATCCAGTCATACCGGAAGGACGTCTACCGCGGTCACGCTTCCTCAAACAGGGAATTAGATATTCATTCCCAAAGTCTAATTACCAGTTAACTTCTGTAAACAAGCCTTTAACCGATTGGTTTCCGTTTGATGACTTGGCTGGCGTTAGCCCTTCCCGTTCTCCTGCTGCCTCGAAGACCAGAAGTCGATCCTGTGAGATTATCCTCTATTTCTTCATCGTCCACCACCCCCGCTCACGGAATAGCTTCCCCCGTTTCCGTCTCCAGCACTTACCCATACCCTATGATTTCTTCTTCCTCTTTTAAGACTGAGGGGCGGATCTGGAGGATACATGATGTCCAAGGGAGTTCGATGACACCCCTACGGACCAAAGTCACGCAAAATTATATTATACCAGAAGACTATAAATAATAATAAAAGAAAAAATCCAATTGAAAAATGCAGATAACTTTCAAGTTCTATGGCACCTCTTTCTCCCCTTCACCACCATTACAACTCTACCTCCAGTGCGATATGGTCTCCAAGGATAGAAGCGCTGGACACGTGGTACATAATCCTTTACTTAATAATGGACTAAATTCGCTGTCAGTTTACTTTTGCCATCTTCTTCTTGTTCAATGTTTTTGTAATCCACTTTTATCATTCCTTCCTTTCTCCTTTTCCAATAGAATTTTATTCCAGCCTCTAATTAGCGCCTTTTCTCTTTCCCATCTTTTAATTCTTTATTTCTATTTTGTTTCAATTATTTGTTTTATTTCATTTCTCCTTTTTTTTCTATTTCGTCTTTCTTTTGATTCGTTCTTTACAATAAGTTATTTTCCTTGTCGTAATGGCCTCTCTTACATTCCTTCCTTTTTCTTCTTCTTCGTCGTACTTTTCTATGCCCTTTTCTTTCTTTTTCCTAATTATTTACTTCATTTCGCCTTCCCTTTGTTCGTTCTGTTTATGATCGCCTCGCAGTCCAAAATAAATAAACAAATGAATAAAATAATAATAATTATAATCATAATACATACATACATATACCAAAGGCTTTTTCTTTTCTTTACATGGTAGGTAGCCATAAAACAAAGGCATAAAATCCACTCCCACCCATTCCACCCTCACATACTCCACTCCCATACTCCCCCTTGCCTCCCTCTCATCTAGGCTCCTCCCGGATGACGGGTCGTCCCTGCATCTCGCCCAGTGCCCTGGGTCAGAAGCAGTGTCGCATGACAATACATCCAAAGCTCTCCCTTAATGAATTTATTGTGGTTGTCGCCAGTCGATTTTATTCAGCTGAAGGCGAGAAAATCTTTTTAAGTCTTTTCTAAGTCTCTCCTACGACGAACGTCTTCGTTGGCTTTGTTCTATCTAAGGCTAGACGAATTTATTCAGCTGAGAGGGGACCTCACATTAATGTAAGTGAAGTTACCTAATTTTTTTTTTCCGCCACAATAACACACTTGACAGTTTTTGTTCTGGCAGACGTACGGTACCTGGTTCTCTCTCTCTCCCTCCTCTCCTCCCTTCTCTCTCTCTCTCTCTCTCTCTCTCTCTTTCTTTGTGCTTCTTCGCTACCAAGGCGGCTGCCACGAGACGAATGGGATTGCCTGTTGGCACCCAAAATAAGACGGAAAGTGTCACCTAGTATATAAAGGGTTGGGTGAAGGTGTGGGTGTGGGTGTGGGTGGGGAGTTGTTTCAATAAGCG
>NC_134785.1:59676907-59679407 GCF_046742065.1 Oratosquilla oratoria | reverse complement strand
GGGATGCCCCTCTGTTTCTGGACACCTCGTATTTCTCACTTCATTTCCTCCCTCTCCTCTCCCTTCCCATCTCCCAAGAACCCTTCAAGGGCCTACCCTTCCTCCCTAACCTCCTCTTCCTCCTCCTCTCCAACACTACAAGGTCCATCTCCTCCACCTCCATTCTCTTCCTCTCCTTCCTAAAACTTAGTCAATACTACCAACTTCGTCCTCCCCCTCCTCCTCTTCTTCCTCCACAATCAACTCCTCCTTTCCCCCGTCTCCTCTTCCTTTTCCTTCTCTACAATGTCAATCAATTCCTCCGTCCTCCCTTCCCCTCCTCCCCTCCTACCTCTCCTGCTCTTCTTCCTCTTCAAATACAACCAACAGCATCAACTCCAAAACCTCTTCCTCTTCTTCTTCCTCCTCTTCCTCGAAAATAAACACCATGTAATCCTTCTCTTCCTCTTCCTCCTCCTCCTCCTCTTAAAGCACAACCAGCATCAGGTCCACATTCTTTGCCTCCTCCTCCTCCTCTTCCTCCTCTTCTTCCTTCTCCTCCTGCCCCACATGGAGCCCGGGATGCATAACTTCAGTCAATAGTTTAGTGACTTAACTGAATCCTCTATGGATCAGAGTCACGTAGGAAAGAAGCAATAAATACCTCCTCCTCCTCCTCCTCCTCCATAACCAACTCCACCTCTCCTCCTCCTCCCTCTTCTCGATCTCTAATACTCTAAATGTAAATCCTCCTCCCCCTCCCTTCCTCCTCCTCCTCCTCCTCCGGAGGCGACCTACCACACACCCTTGTGCTTGTCCTCGACAGACGTCAACCTCAAGCTCGAGTATGACCTTCAAGGACGATCTCAGGATCTTCAACACAGAGGCACTAATGATCTCTAACCCTGTCACTTCGGGGACCCACATTACACACTTTATTATGGCTACGAATCTCGTCTCTGTTTTGGGTCTCGACCGGTGGATGCAACCTTCAAACCAGAGACCTCCTGCTCCTCTAGGCTAGAAGAGCTGGTGAACACAAACCCACAAAAATAAATAAGTGCCGGGGGGGGTGAAGAGAGAAGAGGGAGATGAGAAGGGAGGAGGAGAGAGGAGGAGGAAATGAGAGGGGGAGGAGGAGGAGGAGGAGGAGAGAGGAGGAGGAAAAAGAGGGAGTAAGTGAGACGGAGGAGGAAGAGGAGGAGGAGGAAGGAGGAAGTGAGACGGAGGAGGAGGAGGAGGAGGAGGAGGGAGAAAGTGGAGGGAGGAAGTAAGAGGGGGAGGAATAAAAGGAGGAGAGAAGGAGGAGGAGCGAGTAAGGGAGGAAAGAGGGAGGGGGCGAAAGTGAGAGTGAGAAGGAGTGAGAAGGAGGAATTGAGAGGAAAGAGAAGGAGGAATAGGAGGAAGAGGGAGGAGTAGTGAGAGGAAGGAGGAGTGAGAGGGAGGAGGATGGAGGAAGGGAGAGGAAGGAGTGAGAGGGAGGAGTGAGGAAGTAGGTAGGAGGGAGAGGGGAAACGAAAGAAAGGAGAAGGAAGCAAGAAGGAGGAGGAAAGGAGGAGAAGGAGGAGGAATTTGGAGGAAAAGAAGAGGGGAGAAGGAAGGAGAAGAAAAGAGGGAGAGAGAGACAGAGACAGAGAGAGAGAGGGAGAGAGAGAGAGAGAGAGAGAGAGAGAGAGAGAGAGAGAGAGAGAGAGAGAGAGATGGTAAAGGTGGGGAGAAGGGAGATGGGATGGAGGAGAAGTGAAGGGCACCGCGACAGTCTGTAAGAAGAGAGAGAGAGAGAGGAAGAGAGAAAGAAAAAGAGAGAGAAGGGACGAGAAGTGGGGATGAAAGGAAAGGTAAAATTAAGGGAGGTGGAAGAGGAGGAGGAGGAATGGGGGAGGAGGAGGAGTGGAAGAGGATGAGTGAAGGGAAAAGGAGGAGGAAGAGGAATAGGGAAAGAGGCGGAGGAGAAAGAGGAAGAGGAGGAGGAGAGGAGGAGGAGTAGAAGTAGGGGAGGATGAGGAGAAGAAGGAGGGCGAGGATGAAGAGGAGGAGGAGGAGGTGAAGGAGGAGGAGGTGAAGGAGAAGGAGGAGGAGGTGAAGGAGAAGGAGGAGAAGTAGAGGGAGGAGGAGGAGTAGGGTGAGGAGGAGGAGGAGGAGGAGGAGGAGAAGTAGGAGGAGGAGGAGATGGTGAGGATATGGTGAGGAAGAGATGGTGAGGAAGAGTAGAAGGAGGAGGAGTAAGGTGAGGAAGAAGAGGAGGAGGAGGAGAAGGAGGAGAGGGAGAAGAAGGAGGAGGAGAAGGAGAAGAAGAAGGAGGAGGAGGAGGAGGAGGAGGAGGAGGGAAAGGCACTACGTCAGGTGACGAGTTAGTGCCTGGGGCCAAGGGTCTGTAGAATCGGGAGGAGCGTATGCGAGTAGCAGCAGCAGCAGCAGCAGCAGCAGCAGCGAGAGGCGTAATCAGCTGATCGCTCGCTCGCTCGGCTCATTGACGAGAAACAGATGCGGCTCGCAGCCCACGGAGTCGCACGCGGCTCGC
>NC_134785.1:59669407-59671907 GCF_046742065.1 Oratosquilla oratoria | reverse complement strand
TATTTATTTACTTATTCATTTATTAATTTATCTGTTTATTTTGGGAAAGAGCTCGAACCGGAAATTGCAATGAAGCGAAACATTTTTCTCCTCGAGATTTATGCAAAGCAAACATTTAGAGAGTAGTCGACCTTCTAAAAAAAAAAAAAAAAAAAAAAAAAAAAGTAGCGTCAGACATTTCATTTGGAGAGTCCTTAGGAAAAAAAAAAAAGGGCTAGCGTCTAACGTTTCCGCGCGGGGTCCTCTTCGGGTTTAACCCAATTGGATTAACCCTTTTCATCTCTTGAGATGATCTTGTTCAACAAAGGACGTGACCTTTCAGTAACAAGGTACTCTTCTTGTTACTGATTATTCAAATAAATGAGTAATTATTCAATCAATTAGTTTTACAAAATTAATCAGCTATTTAATTGACTAATTAATCGCTTGACTAAGTCTGCAAAATTAACACATTACTTAACTGACTATTTAATAAGCGAATTAATTAATTTTGTAAAATATAATTCAATCAGAGCAATTTTGGAATGTCTTCTCTCCTGTTTAGGGCACAAGCAAACAAACAATCTTCCTTGAAGCAACACTATGTTCCAAGGAATTTTTCCCCCTTACAAGGGAGGTAGCCAAATCAAAATTCATATCTTATCTTAGCTCCTCATGGATGACGGGTCATCCCTGTATCCCGACCACTGCCTTGAGTCAGAAGCAATGCAGTAAGACACAGTTATACAGCTCAAGTAAATTCACCATCCTTACCATGTATTTCATTACCATCGCAATGTGTTACTATCGTAATTTATTATTATCGCATTTCATTATAATTATAATTCGTTACCATCGTACTTCTTTGATATCGTAATTCGTTCCTATCGTAATTCACAACCATCGTATTTCGTTATCATCTTATCTAATTACCATCGTAAACTGCTGGAAGTTTATTCCATACATTGACGAGACGATTTTGGTGAAATTGTTTCCACCTACATGCACGTTAAATCTACGTTCTGACAATTTATGACTAATATTTCTCGTTCGGTCAGTATCAAAAGAATAATAATATTCATAATGTTGATATTATCAAATTTTTAATAAGGAAACACTTTAGGTTCGTATCTCGCCGAATAAAATCTCCGTGACGACATTTCGCCAAAAGAGACGTTTTGCCAAACGAGACGAAGAGGAGGATGTCGGGGGTGGGGGAGGGGGGTTGGATGCATTAGCGCGGAAGGTGGGAGTTCCGAGTTGGGGTGTGGGGGTGGGGGGAAGTTGGGGTGGGGGAAATTGGGGGGGTGGAAAGGAGACTTATTTTTGTCTAAGGGGGATGACAGAGGGAAGGGGACAGCTCGACATGAGACTAGATGAGGGGAAAAGAGGGGAAACCAATGCACCACGGAAAGAGGAAATGAGCACAAAAAAGGACGACATCAGAGGGTAGGGGGAGGAGGGGGAGGGGGAGGAGGAGGGAGCGGGGCAGGGTAGGGCGTATCCAAGAGGGATAAAGGGGAGACTGGAAAGGGAGGAAGGGGGAAGATGACGATGGGGAAGGGGAGGAAGAGAAAGGGGAGAAAGGGGAGAAAACTGTAGACGAGGAAGAAGAGAAGAAGAAGGAAGGAGAAGAGGACGAGGAGAAGAAGGAGGAGGGGAAGAGTACAAGGAAAAGGAGATAGAAGAGGAAGAAGACAAGAAGTAGGAGGGGGAAGAGGAGGAAGACAAGAAGTAGGAGGGAGAAGAGGACGAAGAGAACAAGAAGGAGGAGAAAGTGGACGAAGAGAAGAAGGAGGTGGAAGAGGAAGAGAAGAAGGAAGAGGAGGAGGAAGACAAAATCAGCAACTTACAAAATCTACAGGCCATCACATTTTCTTAACATCAATATTCACCCTAGGAATGAAAATAAATAATTCACCCTTTAAGACGAACTTGTATATTGGGTGGACAATGAGATGTGGGTGATGACTATTTGAGATATGGGGGATTGCATATGGGGTGGAATATGGGGAGGTAACCATATGAGTTATGGGGGAAATGGTGCATATGCCGGCTAAACATCTTTCCCTCATACCCATTGAGCCAGAATGTTTCCTATGCTTAATCTTCCAGAGTCCATACCTACCCATACAGAACCCCATAGTCCCATAATTTCACCCAATACATGTTCCTCTTTGCACCCATTGCCACCCATACATACGCAATCTGGCATACTGCCTCTCCCATCCCCCATACTTTCCCCCCGCCCCATTCTCAACAGCCCCATTCCCAATTCCCCCATACAACCTCCTTTCGCCCTCAGATGTCCCACCCTATTTTTATCTTACCTTTCCCTAACCTTTACTCCCCTCCCCCTCCCACCCGCACCCTTCAATGCAATTTACTCATGTTAAATGCAAACTGGGGAGTGTACGACTAGACAGTAGGCCTCTGATGGCGCGACTGGCGGCGGCCGTGGGGGCTTGGGGGGGGGGCTTAGAGGGGGGGGGCTCAGGAGCTGGCTTGGCAGGAACGGGAG
>NC_134785.1:59661907-59664407 GCF_046742065.1 Oratosquilla oratoria | reverse complement strand
AATTAAATCAATAATGGTGGCAGTAGGCAGTGGTAAATCAAATTTCTCCAATTCTTCTTCAAGATACACTAATAAATCAAAAACTGGAACACGGGTGAATAACGAAGTGATATCATAACTAATAAGAGAAAAATCATAGTTAACATTAAGGTTATTAAGTTTGTTAACTAACTCTACATTGTTGTGTATGTGGCCGTGGGAAATTGTCCCTACTAGAGGGCTCAAAACGGACACAAGCCACTTGGACAAATTGTACCCAGCAGATCCTCGGGAACATGTAATGGGTCTCACAGGGTTGTTCGGTTTGTGAGTTTTAATCAACCCATACATGTATGGAAGTGATGGTGATTTCGAGGAGAGCTGCTTGATCAAAATGTCATGTCCTTTTAAAATGCTTTTTAACTTAGTGTTGAAATTCTTATTGAAAAAATTCTTATTGAAAATAAGGAAGGCTGTGTATATAAAATTCCATGTAAAGATTGCAACAAATGCTATATTGGTCAGACTGGAAAGGAATTAAATGTTAGGATAAAGCAACACAAATATAGCGTTAGAAGTGGTCAAACGTCCAACGCGTTATTTGTCCATCTTAGGGATTTTAACCATTGTATCAATTGGAATGAAGCTAAAGTAATTGTCAAAAGTAATTCTTATTTGAATAGAAACATCATAGAATCCAGTCTGATCAAGAATACATTTGTTAATAATTTAAATTTAAGTCAAGGATTATACAAATTGGATGAATTTATTATAACAAAAATTGTAAACCAAATGTCCGGACACTTGAGCCAATATGGCACTGGGAGAGATCCACCTTAACCTTCTGACTATATATACTTGTCTCTTTTATGTATCTATACCTTGAAAATGTCTGAATAGACGAAAACGCTCGGTCTCATCTCTTTCATTTTCCCAGTGGTTTGTCTGCATATATATATATATATATATATATATATATATATATATATATATATATATATATATACACATATATATAAACATTATATATATATATATATATATATATATATATATATACATATGTATATTAGGGGCGATGCTACCCCAAAGGATACAAACACTACTACCGTCGATACAATAAAAAAATATATATATACACGAGGCTCTTCACGCCATTCACAACACGACCCACACAAATGCTACATGCACCTCTACACACAGACAATAAAAGACAATAATAAAGAACAACTTCCTAGCCCCTACGGACCACAGCCACGCAGCCTCCTTTAATGATTGGAGACTAACCAATTAAAGAAGAAAGTTAATCACTCCTACTCTCCTTCTTTGGGCCCGCTTCTTCGGTGCGATACCTTACTCTCCCTTACGGACCAGACACACGCAGCATAATATTATGGTAGTGTCCTCAAAGATAGATGCGCTGGCTATCTACCCTTCAGCTGAATAAAATCGAGCGACGCCAACATCTGGTCCCGGTGATGAACCGGTTTAGGCGTCCTCCGCTGAAAGAAGACTAAACATATACCCAGAACATATATATATATATATATATATATATATATTTATATATATTACTATTATTATTATTATTATTATCATTATTATTATTATTATTATTATTGCCATTATTGATATTATTTTATCAATAATAATAAAAATAAAAATAATAATAATAATAATAATGATGATGATAATAAAAAAAATAATAATAATAATAATAAATAATGATATTGAAAATATAATAATAATAATAATAATAATAATAATAATTACATTAATAATAATCATAACAATAATAACTAATAATGATAAATGGCAACACTACCAATAAAAGTAGCAACAAGAACAATAAATAATTCTTTAATCATGAAAATTTCCTTAAACAATTTCCATGAAGTAAAAATACTCACACAGGTTCACATATACACAAATGATAAATAAAAGATAAAAAATAATAACTCTTATTTCGTTGTCTCTAAGTCTTTTATTAACTTGATGAGAACTTTATACTTGATGTTCTGCATTCAATACATTGTAATATTTCCCCGATGGTGATAAAATATGGCTATTGTTCATACTATCGCTGTTGACCCCTCTTTTATTTTATTATATTTTATCTATTTTTTTTTTTTTTTTATGGGGGCCGATGGTAAAGTATGGTTATTATTCATACTATCGCTGTTGAGGCCTTTTTTATTCTATAACATTTTATTTATTCTTTATTATATTTTGTTTATTTATTTTTATCTTATTTATTTTCTTTCTTTTTTTGGGGGGGTGGGGGCCGATGGTAATAAAGTACGGCTATTATTCATACTATCGCTGTTGACGCCTTTTTCATTTTATTGTATTTTATTCATTTTAATATATTTTATTTATCTATTTACTTATTTTTAATTTATTTTATTTTATTTATTTCATTTATTTTATTTTATTTTATTTTTTATTTCATTTATTTTATTTTATTTCATTTTATCTATTTTTTTTATTTCTTTGTTTATTTCTTTATTATTATTTTTTT
>NC_134785.1:59651907-59659407 GCF_046742065.1 Oratosquilla oratoria | reverse complement strand
CGGTTTTTGGTAAAAATATATTTCGCTAGACATTAGTGTGCGTTTGGTGTGTGTGTGTGTGTGTGTGTGTGTGTGTGTGTGTGTGTGTGTGTGTGTGTGTGTGTGTGTGTGTGTGTGTGTGTGTGTGTGTGTGTGTGTGTGTGTGTGTGTGTGTGCTTTAACTTAGCCATGCACCTTATAAAGAAGAAACTACCTCTGGTATGTAAGTACATTATTTCACTGGCAAGTACAAAACCATGTACTGCTGTGGAGCACTGGTTTCCATCTCGTTTCCAAAGCAGCTACTGACTTCACCCTTGCAGCTCAAGCACACAGGGTAAAGGTGATGAGTTCGGCCGCAGTTAAGCGCCTCTAGGTGTGAAGTCATCACATTTTTTTATTTACTTTTTCTACAACAAATGAGTGGTTTTCAATTTCCTTTGTATCAAAATTTTGGTAATTAATAACAAGTCTCCTTGGATGCGATGTGGACAAGAGCCCACTACTATAATCATCAAATTAGCGGAAAATAAAAAATAAAACATATAATCATAATAGATAAACGAATAACCGACAGATAACATAGACAACAATAAATCAACAAATTCGAATAAACAATTACAACTACATAAACAAACAAATAAACATGATAAAAAGGTGGTGAGCCCCAAAAAATTAACAAGAAAATAAAGAGTTAAAAACAAAAAATAAATAAATAAATAAAAGAAATTGACAAATAATTAATTCGTGCGCGTTTGAGAGGGGTGAGGGTAGGGTGGGTGGGGGGCAGGTCTGATGACGTCATTAGGCTATAGATCACTTTGTTTACACCAGTGGTTTCCAAAATTTCAATAACAACACCGCTTCCCCCAATATTAGGGCGCCCGCTCCCCCCCCCACCCTGCCCCTTATTCCATAATTTCCAATATCAGTTAATAATACAAAAATAATATAATTTACATTATAATGAACATTGGCGCAATAAAAACCGGTTGGGAAATGGCTAATTACAAAGGACTCCATCATGTGTTTGTGTGTATGTGTTTACTGAAAATCAGTGTATTCCTTTTCTTTCCTACATGTGACCAAGTCCCATGCAGGACGACCGGTCTATCCCCTTGGAGGACGGTACAGCCCCTGTGCTTCACCATGGTGATTTGATCTAACTTGGTGGTGGTGAGTCTACATCAAGAGACGCTGAGTGGCTTGTGCGCTTTGGGAACTGTTGGGTATGTTAACAAGCACTCACTGCTGGGAATCGGAAAAAGTGAGTGCAGGACTCGAACCCACAGCTAGACGAATACAAGGCCAGTACGGTTCGTATTGAACCACCAGCGCACATATCGATTTGGTGCTAAGACTGAAATGTGGCACTGGTATACAGCACCTCAATCGTCCGCTGTTGCAGAGAAAGTTTGGAAAGCTGTGAACGTACGGACAAGCATATACGTCTTATTTCTACTTCTATAAGTCTGTGTTTAGGATGCTCGCTGGCCAAGCGGATTAGAGCGTCTCTGCTTGTGGCGGAGGTCGAGGTGACGACAGTTCAAACCCTGCCGCCAGCGAGTTGGGCCAAGGGCATGGTTAATTAAATTCCACGACACAAAGTCCTCTGTAAGGGACACAGTTCTAGCCTCCTGATAGCGGGAGTTAGCAACGTTAAACCGAATTATCACCATAAGTCCGTTAAAGACGAGGAGGGTCGCGGCCCACAGTTTGGAACGAGGCTCAAGGATGTGACCATCTTCTTCAATGGCGTCGATACATGGACTCGCGTACACCGTGGTCAACTGTCTCACTTCATGTCATAGTCTGTTTCTTTCATCTTGTTCATCAGACTAAATGTATTGAAGTAACTTTCTTGCTCAAAAATGCATATCAACATAAAGGAAATGAAAGAATGAAAAAATATAAATCGATCAGATCTAACTAGTACAAGTCGAGTATCCTTCCCCATGAAGGAAATATTCGCCAAAAGAGAAAGAGAGAGAGAGAGAGAGAGAGAGAGAGAGAGAGAGAGAGAGAGAGAGAGAAATTTAGTCTGTACCATCTCGGAAGTCTGTGTACCTTCCCTCCCACGCTCGCGTTTTACCACGGGGTGATCTAATAGAGGTATTCAAATGGGCTAAGGGTTTTAACAATACTGACGCAGGCAAGGTCATCATATTAAGACACCAGGGCAGGACTTGAAGTAATGGATTTAAATTAGACAAATTTAGGTTTAAGAAGGAACTAGGCAAGAACTGGTTTACCATTTGAGTGGTTAACAAATGGAAAAGACTTAGTAACAATGTGGTGAGCGCTGAGACAATTGGATGTTAAAAGAAAAGATTAGATAACTTTATGGATAGGGATGAAAGGTAGGTAAGCGACATGGAACTGCATTGTGTAGGCCTTATAGTCTTTTGCAGTCTCCTCCTTTCTTGTATTTTTATTACTGCAACGAAATGTACATATTTTGTGTTATAAAACACAAGATTTCGTTATAGGACTGAGATACGGACGGAACGGTATCTCAATCGATCGCACCCCACACAGGTCAGAAACCGATCTTAATCTGTATATAAGCAAAACTCATCTAGAAGTTAGAAAAGCGAAGTCTAGAAAGGTCCTACAAAAAGATAAAATAAAATAAAATAAAATAAAATAAAATGAATAAATAAAATAAATAAATAGAGAATTTAAGTATCAAACAAACTTCCTTTATTAAAAAATATCAACAGATAAATAAAAAAAAAATAATAATAAAAAACGCCCGACACACAGTAAGTACTCCACCTTGTTCTTAAATCCAATAGACTTCTTTAAAGCGGCCGCATGTCCCCCGGACACAAGGCCGTCTGTTTAATCGCTGAGAAGGTGTGAAGTGGAGAGCCTATGGTGTTTGGTCAAGGCCCACAAAGGTCCTTAGTAATTGACACGTCCCATTGCCTTCACCCTTATTGACAAACGGACACATCAGTGGCCATAACCCGCCCACCGAACAGGCCACAATTGATATAAAAGGGGTCTCCGATATATACAGAGGAGGAAAAAAAGAGCCAGAACACTTGATTCTTTTCTTTTGCACACGCGATGAAAAAGGGAAAAAAACGTTAGGATCGTGCCCGCGGGGCGAAAAAAAAAATGGTTTGGCTTACTGGCGGTCGACTGATCCGAGGCGACGACGACATGACGTCATGAATTTTGAAATTCAAACTTTTCTTACATCGACTATTACCTTCCTCCCAAGGATACTTATGGCACGTATATCGTGAATATTATTTTCATATTAATTATAAACAGTGCTGGTAGGTAAATCTCTCTGATATCAGATTTATGTTAAAAAAAAATCTATATGGCATCAGCGGGGCATAGATAGTCCTTACCGACACGAGCCTGGAACCCCGATTAGACGACCCCAAAAGATACCAAACCAATTTCCCAACTTACAAGAAAAACAATTTACACACATCCATAATCTCCCCTTACTAATGACCTAAACAACAAAACTCAAACGATCTAAAAACCCGAATTAATTCGACAACTTGTTCACTAAGCGAGTCTTACCCAGAAGTCTCCCTCCCTCCTTCCCTCCCTCCCGTGCCCCCTCGTCAGTTCCAACAAATACGGATCCTTTAGGGAAAGGAAAGGACCTTCCCCCCCCCTTTTTCTTTCTTTCTCCTCCTCAGGCCCTGTGGACGGACAACTGGGTACACAGGGGCACGTTCGCTAACCATCCTTTCACAAAAGGGGTATAGCGTCCGACGTCCCAATAGCTGGGGCTTCTTTTTCACAACTGAAGATCACATTCCGAGTAACAAGGACACAACCACGCCCCAAAGCTCCTGCATTCCCCTCCAAACTTACACCAAATGCATATCATAACCTAACCTAGGAATAGATCAGGATTATGTAATGATATAGCGAAAGACTATTGAACGTAAGGTCTATCTAAGGTTGTTATATCCATGGAATATCGACCCTCTAACTGACAAGTCCCCCCCGCCCGACTGGACAAATGATACCGAGGTTGTGGGAAATTTCAATGTCCCTTCCCCTACTCCCCCCTAACCCCCTACCCCTTCCCATACCCCATTCCCTTTTCAATACCCCCATACCATATACCTCATACCCTCCTTACCATATACCATAATTGCCCTTGCTCCACTTAGATCCACGTTATTATTTTCATTATCATTATTATCAACATTTGATGACAGCAATGTTATTGAGTAGCATATAAATTCTATCAACCATTTCAATGATACGTGATATAATTGTTCCAAAATATCGACATCAATGAGTTCACAAACATTTATAAATAGACAAGGTCATCAGAACACATAAACAACAACACAAAAGAATGGACGGAGGCTGGGACAGAAAAGGAGGCATATAATAACATAGAGAGATGGAAAGAGAGGGCAAAGGAGAGCAAGGGGAGAAAACTGGAGAGAGAAAAAGGACAAAAAGAGAAATAGTAAGAGAGGAAGGTAGATAGAGAGAGAGAGAGAGAAGACGTAAAAGAGAGGGGAGAGAAAAGAGAAAGAAAATAGTGAGGAAGAGAGGGAGGAAGAGTGAGAAATAGAGTAAGAAAAAGAGAATAAGAAAGAAAAAGAGTGAAAAAGTGAAAGAAAGTGAATTTTTTATTATAAAAGAATCAGAGAGAGGATGAGTAACAGGGCAAAAGAGAGAAAGAGAGAGCGAGAGGAAGAGAGCAAAGAAAAGAAAAGAAGAGAAACAGAGAATGAGAAAAAGAATACGAAAGCGAAAGCGAGAAATAGAGTAAGAAAAAGAGAACGAGAGAAGGAGTGAAAGAGAGTGAGAAAATAAGGTGTAAAGGAGACTCAGAGAGAGGATGAGTAATAGGGAGATAGAGAAACAGAGAACAGAGAGAGAGCGAAAGAGAAAGAGAGAGAAAGAGAGAGAGAGAACGAGAGAGAGAGAGAACGAGAGAGAGAGAGAACGAGAGGGAGAGGGAGAGAGAGTGAATTAGAGAGAGCAAGAGAGAGAGCGAAAGAGAGAGAGAGAGAGAGAACGAGAGAGTGAGAACGAGAGGGAGAGGGAGAGAGAATTAGAGAGAGCAAGAGCGAGAAAGAACGAGAGGGAGTGAGAAAATGAGAACAGGAGAGGAAGAGAAAAAAGAAAAACAGAAAATTAAAAGAAATTAATAAAGTGGAGAGGAAGAATGAGAAAACAAGTAAGAAAATGAGAGAGAATGCGAGAAAGTGAGAGAGGATGAAAAACTAACACGGAGAAAGAGAGAGAAAGAGAGAGAGAGAGAGAGAGAGAGAGAGAGAGAGAGAGAGAGAGAGAGAGAGAGAGAGAGAGAGAAAGAGTGAGAGAAAGAGAGAGTGAGAAAGAGAAAGACATGTATATATACATATATATATATATATATAGAGAGAGAGAGAGAAAGAGAGAGAGATCGAGAGAGAGAGCAAAGAAAGAGGGGAGTGAGAAGGCGTGAGCCGTGGCCTACGCCTAAGGACATAATGGCATATTTGGTCGGAGGGAAAAAGCAAAACGATATAACAAACAGATCACCAGACTGACTGAAAGACCACAAGGAAAGACAGACTCAATCACAGATAAAAGGGAGGAGGAGGGACGTGGGGAGGGAGGAGGAGGAGGAGGGAGGAGGAGGAGGGAAAGGGGGAGGACGGGTGGTAAACCCTATCAGGCGAAGGAAAGGTTGGAAACTTGTGACAACCTTTCCAACACTCTTTGCCCATTGTCCCTGCCACCCCTTCCACCAGTAACCCCCCTACTCTCCCCTTTCCCCCCACACGGCTCCGTAACCCCATGAATTCCCTTCCCCCCACCCTTCCCCTCCCCTCCCTTCCCCTCCCCTCCCCACCTTCCATCCTCCCCACTTTTCCCAACCTCCTCTTGTCTTCTTCAATCTCTCTCAGACTCCCGTCCTCTTGCCAGGAGAAACCTGCAGGAGAGAAAGGACCCCCCGAGTGTAGGAGGTGAGCTTCGAGCTCGATGGACAATATACGGCGTCGTCCTGCATAACAAAGTGCGCGAGGCACATATCCATATGCTTTATATAAGTCTACGAAAAAACAAAACGCAAGCACAGGAGCGACCGGTGCATAGGATACGTGGTGGTGGGGGGGGGAGGAGGAGAAGGAGGAAGAGGAGGAAGAGGAGGAGGAGAAGAAAAGGAGGGGCACTAGTAGCAAGAGGAGGAGGAGGAAGAGGGGGAGAAAGAGGAGGAAAGAGGAGGAAAAAGGGAAGAAAAAGGAAGAAATGTAGAATGAGGAGAAAGAGGAGGTGAAGGAGGAGAAATATAAAGAGGAAGAGAATGATGAAGTAGAAGAAGGGCAATGAGTAGGAGGAAGTGGAGAAGGCAGATAAGTAGTTGGAGGGGGAGGAGGAGGAATAGGAAGGGAAATAGAAAGAGAAGAAAGAAGGGGAGAAGAAGGAAAAGGAAGAGAAATAGAAAGAGAAGAAAGAAGAGAAATAAAAGGAAAAAGAGGAGAAAGAGGAGAAGGTGAAGAAGGAGAAGGAGATGGTGAAGAAGGAAGAGAAGTAGATGGAAGAGAAGGAAGAGAAGTAAAAGGAAGTAGAAGAGGAAGAGGAGGAGGAGGAGGAGGAGGAGGAGAACTAGGAGAAGCAGAAGCAGGAGAAGAACTAGGAGAAGGAGGAGAAGGAAGAGAATTAAAAGGAGAAGAAGGAATAGGAGGAGGAAGAGAGAACGTCAGGAGTACTAAAGCAAACATGTCCATTTAAAGTTGCTGTTTTGCCCTGTGTTGTACATACAAGCCCGAGGAGGAGGAGGAGGAGGAGGAGAAGGAAGAGTTGGAGGGTGATAACTAAGAGAAGTAGAAGGAGAAGGAGGAGAAGAGAAAAGGTGAAGGAGGAAGAAGAGAGGGAGGAGGAGAAGAAAGTGAAGGAGGAGAAGGAAGAGGAGGAAGAGGAGGAGGAGGAGAAAGAAGATAAGTAGAAGGAAGAGACTCAAGAGAAGTAGGAGAAGAAGGAAGAGAAGGAAGAGGAGGAGAAGGAGGAGGACAAGAAAGAGACGTAGAATTAGAAGGACGAGAAGCAGATGAAAGAATCGCTTCTTGCTATCTGTTGTGGTCATGAAACCCAAAAGGACAAAAAAGAAGAAGACAAAAGAAGAAGAAAGTCTTTTCATACGAGTCAAAACAGGGTCTTTTGAGACTGTGTCCCCTCCTTGGGGAAGAAGAAGGAGGAGGAGGAGGGAGAGGAGGAGGAGGGTAGGAGGAGGGAGAGGAGGAGAAAGAGGGTAGGAGGAGGGAGATGGAGGAGAAGAAAGAGGAAAGAGGGGGAAGAGGGTAGGAGGAGGGGGAGGAGGAGGAGAGGAGGAGGAGGGTAGGAGGAGGGAGAGGAGGAGAAAGAGGAGGAGGAGGAGGGGAAGGAAGAGGAGGAAAAGGTCGAGGAGTAGGAAGAGGAGGAGTAGGAAGAGGAGGAGGAGTAGGAAAAGGAGGAGGAGAAAGAGGAGGAGGAGGAGAAGGAGGAGGAGGAGGGGAGGAGGAGAAGGAGGGGAGGAGGAGAAGGAGGGGAGGA
>NC_134785.1:59636907-59646907 GCF_046742065.1 Oratosquilla oratoria | reverse complement strand
CTATATAGTTCATTAAAGCCCTATCTACCACCATCCCATCCACCACCCTCGCCTATGTGTACTTATGCTTGACTTTCTTCCTAAACACTATATTTGCTATCATTACCTCTCTAGACATATCTCCACCATCAACTCTCCACTGCGATTTTTTCCTGGAACTTCACACTTCCCAACCACTCAGTCTATTGATTCGTCTCCCATCGTAGCATTGAGATCTCCTAACACCACTACAATGAAATTTCTCCCTAAATCCTGTATGTACTCATTTAAATGTATCCAGAAGACCTCCCTTTCCTCTACACTTTTTACTACAGACCCATATGCACTTACAAAAACATACATATACATATATTTACATGTACGTATACATATATACATATATATATATATATACACGAGTATATATAATGTACAAATACGTATACTAATACATATACATATACATATATATATACATATATATATATATATATATATATATATATATATATATACGTGCATATTCATTTATAAAAACAATGTGTATGATTGTTACATTTCATTTTTCTATAAGCATTCGAATGCTGATGAGAAGCATTCAAGAAAGAAATTCATTCGAGATGACAAGATCCATCTTGAAGGAAGCGTGGGGAGCTGGAGGAGGAGGAGGAAGAGGAGGAGGAGGAGGAGGAGGAGGAGGAGGAGGAGGAGGAGGAGGAGGGGATTGAGGTATGAACGATTTCCCAAGAAAACAAAAGCCCCTAGGGAAGCAGCAAGATAGGTGAGGAAAGGAGAAGGGGAAAGGAGGGAGGGGGAGTGAGGGGAGGGGGAGGAGGGGAATTGATGGAGGGGGGAGGGGAGAGGGAGGGGGTAACTTTAGATCAACACCATTTGGGTTAAGTATCCAATGCAGTAAAATATCACCTCATTCACAATGCATCCTCCCTCCTCCTCCCCCTCCTCCTCCTCCTCCTTCCCTTCCCCCTTCCTATCCCTTCCGACCATGTCTCCCCCTCCCCCTCCCACCTCCTTTTTTCGACTTACGAATCCCTCCGTCACTCCCACTACACCGACTCCCACATTTTCCTCCTCTTCTTCCTTCTTCCTCCTCATCTTCCTGTTAATATTTTTTACATCTTTTCCTCTCCCACCCTGCGTATCCCTCCATGCTCCCACTCTCTCACTCCCACCATCACACTCTCCCTTCATTCCCTCCCTCCCTTTTCCTTCTCCTATAGGTGTTTATTACCTCCTCCCAATCCTTCTCCCCTCCTTCTCCCTCCATCCTCCCATTCATACTTCTTCCCTCCCTCCCTCCTTCATCCCCCCTCCCTTCTTCCTCCCTCCCTTTTTCTCTTCCCATCCCTCTTCTTTTAACTCCTCCTTTCCTATTCCCTCCATCCTCCCATACATATTTCTTCCCTCCCTTTCTCCCTCCCCTCCTCTCCCACTCCTCCCCCCGTCCTCCGTTTACCGATCGTGTCTTCTTTCTAAACACCCTCCCTCCTTCCCCCTCCCCCCTCCTTAACCCCTTTCCCCCCCTCCCCCCTCTCCCTCTCGCATTTCATCCCAGCTCCACTCGGCGATTAATTATATACAAATCATTATTTGCATCACAAGGCTGACGTGCTGTATGCGCAGCCCCCGCCGCTCAATCTTAGCATAAAAAACAATCAACATATTGAAATATGATAAACACGAACGAAGAAGAAGAAGAAACAAAAAAAAAACACACACGTAGGTCGTGAAAGGAGGAAGAAGGGGAGAAGAATTGAAAAAAAAAAGGACGAAGAAAAAGGAAACGGTACCGAGCCTTGCGAACCAAATCCCAATGCACTCCAGCCCCCCGTAATGAACGTCAATCACAACTGCATTGTTGCACAATGTTTCGTTCAGTTAATTTGATCAGCAGCGCCTCGGCGCCGAGGTGCCACCTTCCATCCCGTATGCAAATGAACGCGGGGCGAAGAAGAAGGCTGGTAAATGCCCCCGGCCTGGTGGTGGTAGGTGGTGGTAGGTGGTATGTGATTTTGGTGGTGGTAGGTGATTTTAGTGGTGGTAGGTGATTTTGGTGGTGGTAAGTGATGGTGGTAGGTGATTTTGGTGGTGGTAGGTGATGGTGGTAGGTGATTTTGGTGGTGGTAGGTGGTAGGTGATGGTGGTAGGTTATAGTAGGTGATTTTGGTGGTTGTAGGTGATGGTGGTTGGTGGTAGATGATGGTGGTAGGTGATTTTAGTGGTGGTAGGTGATTTTAGTGGTGGTAGGTGATTTTGGTGGTGGTAGGAGATGGTGGTAGGTGATTTTGGTGGTGGTAGGTGGTAGGTGATGGTGATAGGTTATGGTAGGTGATTTTGGTGGTTGTAGGTGGTAGATGATGGTGGTAGGTGATTTTAGTGGTGGTAGGTGGTAGGTGATTTTGGTGGTGGTACGTGGTAGGTGATTTTCTTAGTGGTAGGTGATGGTGGTAGGTAATTTTGGTGGTGGTAGATGATGGTGGTATGTGATTTTGGTGGTGGTAGGTGATGGTGGTGGGTGATCTGGTGGTAGTGGTGATGGTGGTAGGTGATCCGGAGGCAGTGGTAATACTGGAGGTGGTGGTGGAGGTGGTGGTAGGTGATGGTGGTAGTGGCAGTGGTGTTGGTGAAAGTGGTTGTGGAGGGTAAGAGTTGGGGATGGTGAAAGTGGTGGTGGTGGTTGTGGTGGTGGTAGAGGTGGTGGTGGTGAAAGTGGTGTTTTTAATGGCTTTTGGATGTGTGTAGAATGAGTGCATGCTTTGATTCAGCCACCCCCTTAATGTGGGGGAAAAGGCCAATTGGTGTATACTTGTATATACGCTGAAGCCCATAGGCATGGAGTCTTATTTTTCGAAAAATAAAATAAAATAAAATAAAATAAAATAATAAAATCAAGCAAACAAATGAATGTTAAAATACAAACAACACAAAAATATACATGTTATCGTAACACTATTGTTTTTGTTATAAGATTAAAATAAAATACTATTCCAATAATGTTTGAAAAAAGAAAAAATATATATATACCACCGTATATGCACCCAAATCTCTCTCCCCCCTCACATCATCCCTCCAAACACCCTCTTCTCCCCTCCCCCAACCACTATCTGCCTCCTTCCCCCCCCACACACACACACAACCTCCCCCAACGCACCCGGACCCTCTGTCTTAAACAACTGCACCTAATTCAAGTTTTTTTTTTTTTTTTTTTTAACCAACGTGGGAGTTTTTCGATGTAGGCGTTTTCCTAGGGGGGTTGGGGGAATAGGAAATGGGAACGAGGTGGGATGGGGAATGGGGAGAATGGGGTAGGGGGAGTCCTATGGGAGATAGGGCGACAGAAACTGCAGGGGAGAAAGGATGGGAGGGAGGAAGAGAAGGACATACGAAGAGGGGGAGGAGGAGGAGGTGAAGGAGGAGGAGGAGGAGGAGAAGGAGATGGAGGAGTAGGAGGAGAGGGAGGACGGAGGGAGAGGGTGATGGAGGGGGAGAGAGAGAGAGAGAAAGAGAGAGAGAGAAGTATAAGGAGAAGGAGAAGAAGATGAAGGAGTAGAGGGAGAGGGAGGGCGGAGGGAGAGGGGGTGGGGAGGATGAGAGAGAGATAGAGACAAAGAGAGAGAGAGAGAGAGAGAGAGAGAGAGAGAGAGAGAGAGAGAGAGAGAGAGAGAGAGAGAGAAAGATAAAGAGAGAGGTATTACGTACCCACGTAAACAGTATCACTGACATTAATAGGAAGATACGTGCAGACGCATACTATGTGTACAGGATTGTTCGGAGGGGCAACATACAGGCAGTATAATAATCAAGCCAACTGACAGACATGCAGTGTCATTCTTAACAAATCTGTGTTAAAAGTCAAATAAACACATAGACTATCAGTGAAATAGTCACCCACACAGTGAAATAGGCACAACTGTAGACAGTCAAATAGTCACATCACAACAGAAATCGGTAATCAAATAGGTCACACAAGAAAAAAAATTGCATTTAAATAGTCACACATTATGTAAAAATTGGAGGCCAAATAATCACACAACACAGACCAGCACTGAAATAGTTACACAACAACAACAGGAACTAGAAGGAAATATATTTAAAAAAAAATAGAGATGCAGTGTATTAGTCATGCAAGGACATATAAAGGCGAAGAAATACTCAAGTTAGATCACAGACTACCAACGAAATAGTAACATGAACACGGTACTTAGGAATGAAAGTTATGCGACTACAGTCAACCAAATAGCCACGCAAACACACAAATAATAAGACAGACAGATTGACAATTATGCAGGCACAAGTAGACAAGAGAGCCAATTAGCAAAACAAGCTGGGTGTTGAACGGGCAGGCTGCTGGGACAAACAGGCTGGTAGAGGGCAGGCTGCTGGGGCAAACAGGCTGGTAGAAGATGCAGGCTGACAATCATCCGGGTACAAACAAACAAAGTGTAATTAGCAAGTAGCGTAGCGGGCAGGCAGGCTGGGGACCAAGCGGGCTGGGAACTAGGAAGGCTGGTGGATAAGTAGGCTTAGGATCAGGCAGGCTTGTGATTGGCGGGTTAGCAGGCTGGTGGGCAGGTCATGAGTCAAGCAGGCAGCCAAGCAGGCAGGTGGAGAGTGTTTGTGGTCAAAGCTGCGGTGTCTCCCTCGGGTCGCCCCTATGGTCGCTCTATACCTGGTCTTCCGTTATGTCCCGAAGAAGAAGAAGAAGAAGAAGAAGAAGAAGAAGAAGAAGAAGAAGAAGAAGAAGAAGAAGAAGAAGAAGGAGGAGGAGGAGGAGAAGAAGAAGAAGAAGAAGAAGAAGAAGAAGAAGGAGGAGAAGAAGAAGAAAAATAAGGAGGAGGAGAAGAAGAAGATTAAGAAGAAGAAGATTAAGAAGAAGAAGAATAATAAGAGGAAGAAGAAGAAGATTAGAAGAAGAAGAAGAGTAAGAAGAAGAAGAAGATTAAGAAGAAGAAGAAGATTAAGAAGAAGAAGAAGAAGAAGAAGAAGAAGAAGAAGAAGAAGAAGAAGAAGAAGAAGAAGAAGAAGAAGAAGAAGAAGAAGAAGAAGAAGAAGAAGGAACACCCACACCTCCAATCGCTTAAGCTTAGGGGACAAACACGAGGTCTCTCACGGTGTTCTTGGTATTGGCGCTAGTGGTAGTGTTTGTATTAGTGTTAGTGTTGGTGTTGCTAGTGACCCCAGTGACGATGTTCTTGTTGGTGATAGTGGTGTTAGTGTTAGTGTTAGTGTATGTGTTTGTGGTGGTGGTCAGAGGAATTCTTCACGTTAAAGGAACTGTAGACCATTCGAATGAACAAAACAAACTAAATTGTGCCGTATTTACTTTAGGCATAAATCTGACAATTCCTTACTCCGTTCCGCACCGCAGACTGATCACAATTCATTCAGGCTGCCGTCAGGCGATTTTATTCACATTCACTTAACTCCTTCACATCAGTGTCATTCCCTCATCTGAATCAAATGAAATGTCATTATGCAGAATCGAAGGGCGCCGACCCCCAAAATGGGGGGTGAATCTAGAAAGCTTTAAGAATACAACACCCCCAACACACTACGCCTCCCATTTTTTTTCTTCTTCTTTTTTTGCTGTGACTTATTTCTGACGTCTCCCTCGGTAAAACTGGAAGCGAAAAGATCTTTCACTGAGCTATAACAGGTCAAGACTCGTGGCGGCTCTCTCAGCACTGCGCAGACCAAGTGCGCTGCGCTGCAGAACCTCCTTGGCACTGTCCTGATTCGGTACTTCGACTCAGCACTGCCGTAACTCGACACCGACTCGGTACTATAATGACTCGGTACTGTGACTCCATTCTTTGACTCAGTAACGTCACAACTCGGGATTTCTCATCTTCTGTGTGTGTGTGTGTGTGTGTGTGTGTGTGTGTGTGTGTGTGTGTGTGTGTGTGTGTTGTGTGTGTGTGTGTGTGTGTGTGTGTGTGTGTGTGTGTGTGTGTGTGTGTGTGTGTGTGTGTGTGTGTGTGTGTGTGTGTGTGTGTGTGTGCGTGATGCTTGCGTGTGTATGTGTATGCGTGTGTGTGTGTGTGTGTGTGTGTGTGTGTGTGTGTGTGTGTGTGTGTGTGTGTGTGTGTGTGCGTGTACCTGTATTTGTACGTGTGTACTTGTGTGTGTGTGTGTGTGTGTGTGTGTGTGTGTGTATGCGCGTGTACCTGTATTTGTACGTGTGTACCTGTCTGTGTGTGTGTGTGTGTGTGTGTGCGTGTACCTGTATTTGTACGTGTGTACTTGTGTGTGTGTGTGTGTGTGTGTGTGTGTGTGTGTGTGTGTGTGTGTGTGTGTGTGTGTGTGTGTGTGTGTGTGTGTGTCTGTGTGTGTGTGTGTGTGTGTGCTTACCTCAGCTATACCACATTCGGCAGAGTACCCATCTCGTTAATAACAATAAAAAAAGGTTCAAACTCTCAACAACCATCAGTGACCGCCACTTGCCCTGGCTACCCCCAACGTCCGCAGTGTGGGTTGTAGCTAACCACCTCCTGGCGTGCGCCCCTAATGTTCTAAACCTGTAACCTCTCTAAACAAATCAATATATATCATAAATAGATAGATAGTTAAACAAAACAAAAATGGTTGAATAAAAAAGTAGACAAATAGATAGGTAAATAGATGAATAAATAGATAAATACAGTGACATCACCGTAGCTGATGGGATGCGTCTACCACCTGAGATGCTGTTGTTCCCGTTGTCACTATTGTATTCAAGGCGGGGTGAAATGACCATTATGGGGTGATTTGGCTATGGTGGGCGAAATGTCCTCAGGGGTGATATGTCTATGGTAGGTCTATGTGCCAACAGTGGGGCGAAATGTCCATGATGGGCGAAATGTCCTCGGGGTGAAATATCTATAGTGGGGCAAAATGTCCTCGGAGTCGATGGCGGCAACAAATATAAACCTATGTATGTATATATGTATATATGTATGCATGCATGTGTGTGTGTATGTATACATATATATATATATATATATATATATATACATGCATTTATGTATGCATTCAAATATATGTATGTACGTGCGTAAAGATATGTAAGTACGCACGTACTTTATATACAATATACAAGGTATAACCAATGATAATTTGTATGCACACACACAGAATATATATATATATATATATATATATACACACATATATATATACATATATATATATATACACACATATATATATATATATACATATATACAAGGGACCAGACACACATCCATATAACCCTACACAAACACAAACACACACACACACACATACAGAGCTTTTTCACAGCAGCAGCAACCCTTGCCATTTCCATCACGTGAACCCCTTCTTCTTCTTCTTCAATGGCGGCGGCGGCGACATACCCTCTAACCCGAAGACCTTCTCCTCCGCCTCCCGAGGTGGCTGACCGTCGCCCCAGCCGCCCCAGCCGCCGCCGCCCCCCCGAGGGCCGGGCGACGCCGGTGAAAGGGGAGCGAATATTCATGTGAGAATGGGTTGATCCGGAACACAAAGCCGCCTCCGAGCCCGGAATGGGAATCCGGGATTTTTGGGAAAAAGTGTTTACAATAGGCTGCCTCCGTCAATGGCGGGGGAGGCCGGCAGGCGGAGGGGAGACGGAGGGGGGAGAGAGAGGGAGGGGAAGGGGGAGGTTGCTAGGGAGAGACTAGGGGGAGAGGGAGGATGGAAGGGGGAGGTTGCTAGGGGGACACTAGGGGAGAGGGAAGGAGGGAGAGGTTGCTACAGGGAGACTAGAGGGAGAGGGAGGAAGGGGGAGGTTGCTAGGGGGAGACTAGGGGGGAGAGGGAGGAAGGGGGAGGTTGCTAGGGGGAGACTAGGGGGAGAAGGAGGGAGCGGGAGGTTGCTAGGGGGAGACTAGGGGGAGAGGGAAGGAGGGACAGGTTGTTAGGGGGAGACTAGGGGGAGAGGGAGGGAGAGGGAGATTGCTAGGGGGAGACTAGGGGGAGGGGGAGGTTGCTAGGGGGAGACTAGGGGGAGAGGGAGGTTGCTAGGGGGAGACTAGGGGGAGAGGGAGGTTGCTAGGGGGAGGTTGCTAGGGGAGACTAGGGGGAGGAGGTCGGGGGAGGTTACTAGGGGGAGAAGGAGGTCGGGGAAGGTTACTAGGGGGAGACTAGGGGGAGAGGGAGGTTACTAGGGTAGACTAGGGGGGGATGGAGGTTACTAGGGGAGACTAGGGGGAGACTAGGGGGGAAAGGGAGGGCGGGGGAGGTTGCTACGGGTTGAGGTGGGTAGGGAAGGCTAGGGGAGGATATGGGGCGTCGGGTAGGGGTGAATACAGAAGGGAGTTTACGAGTCAGGGAGGTGAAGAGGAAGAAAGGAAAGGGAAGAGGAGGAGAAGGAAAATAATTAAGGATTAGGAACGGGAGTAACAATAAGGACATTGGGGAGAAGATGAGGAAGAGGGAAGAAGAAAAAGGACAGGAAATGGTTTGGCTAAGATCCTCCCCTCAACCCCCCCCATCACACCCCCCCCCCCACACCCCACACTCTGCAACGCGGTGACAGTCTGCAGACTTCCGTTCTCCCGAAGAAGAACCGAACTCGGAATTTATTATTTCCTTCAAGGATTATGCTCTTCTGGCAAAAGGCGGAGGAGGAGGACGAGGAGGACGAGGAGGAGGAGATTACCAAGGAGTGACCCCACCGTAAGCAAAATAGATAATTTTGAAATGAGAGTAATATCACTTCGAGATATATATATATATATATATATATATATATATTATGTATATATTTATATATATATATATATTATGTATATATATACATATATATATATTATATGTATATATATATATATATATGTATATATATACATATATATATATTATATTATATATGTACATATATATACATATATACATGTATATATATATATATACATATACATGTATATATATATATATATATATATATATATATATATATATATATATAAAAATTATATAAATAAAATACAATGTAAATTTTACCCATAACCGCCCTCCCATCCTAAGGCCTAATCTTACCCGAACGAATAAAGTCTTGAAAAAAAGAAGAGAAATCGATCACCCACGATCGACACGACGCACTCCTTCCCTCCTCCTCCGCCCCCTCTCCCCCCCTGCCTCCATTCCGCCCCCCCCCCATCCCCCCGCCTCCACTCGGGAGCCGGGGGACCGAAGGACCTCCGAAGTGGAGTCCTGGCCCGGAAAAAGGCGGAGGAGGAACATCGGAGATTAAACAAAAGTCCGACTGATACACGAACCACATCGGGAGGAGAGCCAAGTGGGAGGAGGAGGAAGTGGAGGAGTGGGAGGAGGAGGTGGAGGAGTGGGAGGAGGAAGAAGGGTTAAAGGGGCGAAGAAAACGAGGACTAAACAGGGGAGGAAGAGAAGGAGCAAGGAGGAGGAGGTGGAGAAGGAGGAAGAGAGAAGGAGGAGGAGGAAGAGGAGAAGGAGGAAGAGAAGGAGGAAGAGGAAGAGGAGGAGCAGGAGAAGGAGGGGGAGAAGGAGAACGAGTCGGAAGAAGAGAAGGAGGAGGAGAATGAGTCGGAAGAGGAGGAGGAGGTTAGAATGGGGAGGAGGATAGAATGGGGAGGAGGAGGAGGAGGAGGAGGAGGATAGAAAAGAGCCAATAGAAAAAGATCTAATTTCAGAAAGATAAGGAGGGAGGGAGAGAGGAAGGAAATGAAGGAGGAAAGTCGGGAGGAAGGAAGGAAGAGAAGAGAAAAAGAGAGAAAAAGAGAAGAAAAGAGAAAGATGACTTTATTCAGTTCAGAGGCAGAATCTCATATCAAAGCGATCAAGTTAATTTTCCCCTCCCCCTTCTCCCACCCCTCCCCCTCCCACACCCCTCCCACTCCTAACCCCCTTCCCCTCCCCCCACTCCCATTCGGTAGTGTCATCCTTCACAAAGGATTACGAAGGAGGAACATACCGACAAGAGACTTTTTGGTCCATAACTATGTCGAGTGCTAAGAATAGGTAGTTAGATAACGAAATAGATAACT
>NC_134785.1:59624407-59629407 GCF_046742065.1 Oratosquilla oratoria | reverse complement strand
TTTTATGCGTGTGTGAGCGTGTATGCGTGTGTGTGAGCGTGTATGTGTGTGTGTGTGTGTGTGTGTATGTGTGTGTATGTGTATATGAGTGTTTCGTGAAGGTGCGAGAGTGTGTGTGAGTGTGTATGTACGAGAGTGTGTGTGTGTACGTGTGTGTGCGTGTACGTGTGTGTGTTCGTTCTTCATTCATATTAACCATTCCAATACCGTAGCGGCACATTGTCATGATCACATCACAATTGCCCGACGATTCCAATCACCTGACGGTCTTTCAGTGACGTCTTCCCCCTTCCCACTCACCGGCTTAATAAATCACCTGACGCTTCCCGCGAGATGATCTATACAGTGCGCCACTGTGTTTACATTCTTAATCCTCGAGCAAGACTCTGATGAGCTCCTTTGGCGGTTCGCCCTCAAACCTAATTCCTTCTTCCTGACCCCCCTCCTCCTCCCCCCTGTCACCCTCCAAGTCCCTCTTGCCCTTTGTTAGACAGCCTAAGGCTTCCGCTGCCGCCGCAGACTCTTCCTCTTGGGCCTTTGTTATCCTTTGTTGTTGCTGTTGTTGTTTTAGCTGCTGCTGCTGCTGTTGGTATTGCTGTTGTTGTTGTTGTTGTTGTTGTTGTTGTTGTTGTTGTTGTTGTTGTTGTCTTCCCCGGCCCCGTTTTCTTCATTGGAACCTAAAGGACCGCAACGCGTTGACGTAACAAACAGTCGTCATGCGATTTCATTCCACAATGATGTGAGAGGATGAATGGGAAAAGCCTCCTCAACGTTAGTCTCGGTCCACCGAGAGGCCTTTCAGACTGAAGTCCACCCTCAGTCAATCTAATTAAATCGTCTGACTACTTAGTTGCAGTTTATAGGATCAGAGCGGGTCTAGCCTCTACATTCCCAATGGACAATTCTAACCAACCTGTGTGTCTGTGTCTGTGTCTGTGTCTGTGTGTGTGTGTATGTGTGTGTGTGCACACGCGCGTATGTGTGCGTGTGTGAGTGTGCGTGTGTGTATCTGTTTTTATATCAATACATCAAATAATAAAACTATACGATAATGGATACTCTTCCACTACATCTCTACCTACGGCCGAAACCACCGAGCCGCAGCTCGTGTTGACACGGTCCGAGGTGCTCTCTCTGTGGGCGCAGAGAGTCCGGCGGCAGCAGCACCACCACCTCCTCCTCCTCCTCCTCCTCCTCCTCCACCGTCCGGGACCCCCGTCGCCCGGACTCCGGAAGAGTTGGCCAAGGGGAGTCTCCTCTTACAGCCATAAATCCAGGTCTTCGTCAACCGCCCTGAGCCACCCACTGACACCGGCTGTCTGGCACTCATTGGCACTCGTTGGCACTCCTCCCTCCCTCCTCCTCCCTCCTCCCCCTTCCTCCTTTCCTCTTCGCCGTGACCACCTGCGTCACGCCGCCCCCCACGCCCCGGCAATAGGATCCTGTTGCATGCAACATAAGAGTGGAGGAGACTGCAAGAGACCATAAGGCCTACACTAGGCAGTTCCATGTCCCTTACCACCTTTCATCCGTATCCATAAAGTTATCTTACCGTCTCTTAAAACAACCAATTGTTTCAGAGCTCATTACATTGTCACTAATTTTATTCCAACACTTCAGCTTCCTTTCCTAAACAACGTTGGCACCGAGCCTCCCATGTTCGATGCCCCGGCCCCGAAAATCAAAGCGCCCCGCCCTCAAAAGTCAAAATTGTCAAACCAACACCAAAACTCTCTTTCGCCTCCATTCGTCCTCATCCTAGCAGTAGCCCTTCCTATTACCTCCAGAAGTGATGAAATAAGCAAATAATTGAAAAGAGAAGTAAATAAACAAGTGAATAGGTAAATGATTAAATAAATGCAAATAATATATCCATGTTGAACCTTTGGTTCCAGAGATCGGCTTTTGCAATTGGTCTACGTCGTCGAGTGATTTTATTAGACTGACCTAAACCCCTTCTCTCTCTCTCTCTCTAACACTCTCCCTTTCTATCTCTCTCTCTATCACTCTCTCTCTCTCTCTCTCTCTCTCTCTCTCTCTCTCTCTCTCTCCAATTCGCAGACTACATCGCAGGGCATCGCTACACTTGCTTCTGAAGGAGAGAGGGAGGGAGGAAGGAGGGAGAGGAAGGAGGGGGAGGAGAAGCTGGGAGGTGGGTGAGGTGGGAGGGGGGAGGTGAGAAGAGGACGTCCTCGCCACAGAGGGGTGGACAGCGGCCGAGCGAGCCGGGGGATGAGGGGAAATGGAGACAGGGATACCCGGCCGCGGCTCTAACCGATCCCACATGAAGAATCATCTTTTTTCCTCCTCCTCTTCCTTCTCCTCCTCCTCCTCCTCTTCACCCTCCTCCTCCTCCTCTTCACCCTCTTCCTCCTCCTCCTCCTCCTCCTCACCCTCCTCCTCTTCCTCCTCCTCCTCGTCACCCTCCTCATCCAATACCAAATGAATGGCGAAATACTGGATTCAGTAACTAAAGAAAAAGATCTAGGAGTTTTAATATCAAATTACTTGAAACCAAGTCAACATTGCTCAGAAGTTGTTAAAACAGCAAATAAATTGGTTGGCTTCATCGGAAGAGTCTTCGAAAATAAATCAGAAAAAAATGTTGCTAAACCTTTATAATTACTTGGTCCGTTCCCGTCCCGAATACTGTGCACAATTTTCGTCCCCATACTACCAGAAATATATTAGTAAACTAGAAAGAGTGCAACGGAGAATGACTAAAATACTACCAAGGCTGAGAAATCTGCCGTACGAAGAAAGACTTTAAAGTCTAAACTTATTCTCACTTTCAAAAAGAAGAATGAGAGGAGATTTGATTGAGGATTTTAAAATATTCAAAGGCTTTGACAACATTAGTTTCGAAGATTACTTCTTATTAGACCAATCAAATACAAGAAGACGACACGATTTTAAAGTAAATGGTAAACGATTTTCTTCGAATAAAAGTAAGCACTTCTTTTTTAATCTGGTTGTTAATGTGTGGAATTCATTACCCTCCACCATCGTTGAAAATAACACAATAACATTTAAAAATCGCTTAGATAAATATCTGGACTCAAATCCGCAAATAAAATATTATCCCTTGCAATAAAAGATGTGACAACCCGGCATTTAATTGTAATTGGATAGGATAGTGGTAGCAGTAGTGTTAGTTCATCTTCTGCCCTGTTTTCTTAGCTGTAGCTTAGTTTAGTAAACGCAAACAGCCTCGTTAGGGCCAGTAGGCCTGCTGTTGTTTGTTCTTCCTTTGTGTTCCTCCTCCTCATCCTCATCCTTCTCCTCCTCTTTTCTCTTCTTCCCCTCCACCTCTTCTTCCTATTACTATTGAAACCACTGCTTCTCCTCCTCCTCAACTCTTCATCCTTCTCCTCCTCCTCCTCTTCATCCTCCTCCTCCTAATACTATTCCTGCTATTTCTCATTCTCTCTTTATTCCTCCTTCACTTCCTCCCCTTCTCTTCCTCCTCCTGCCATCATTACCTCTCTTATTTCTCCTTATCCCCCTATTCCTCCTCCTAACATTCACACTACCATCCCTGCAACTTCTCTATCTCCTCCTCCTCTTCCTCTCCCTCCCTCTCCTCTTCCTCTTATTATTCCTACTACTTATCCCCCTATTCCTCCTCCTCCTAATACTCCACTACCATTCCTGCAACTTCCCTTCCTTTTCCCCTTATTCCCACCTCCCCCTTCCCCCCTCTCCCCCTCCGGAGGGCGGCGTGTCGCCGGCGCTGCCCGAGCTGAGGAGTGTGGAGGTCAACCGCAAGGGTCGTCCGAGGTCAGGAAAGGGTTTACGACGCCAAGGGGTCAAGTAGATCCTCCTCCTCCTCCTCCTCCTCCTCTTCTTTCCCCTCCTCCTCCTCCTCCACCTACTCCCCCTTTTCCTTCCCCCCTCCTCCTCCTCATCTCCCTTCTCCTTAGCCTTTCTCCCATCGCACGGCACGACAGGGCAGGAGATCGTCTTCGAGGCCCTCCTCCTACTTATCCTCGTTCTCGTCCTCCTCCTCCTCCTCTTCCTAACTCAGTGGTCGGCAACCTGCGACTCAGGAGTCAGGAGCCGCATGCGGCTCTGAGACCACTTGTGTGGCTCCAGAAGTTTCTTACAAAATAATTATTCGATCAAAACGAAGACGTCATATATTGGAAAAACTATATATATATATATATATATATATATAATTATATATATATATACATATATATATATATACATATATATACATATATCATATACATATATATATATATTATTATATATATATATATATATACATACATATACATATATATATATATATCATATATATATATATTACATATATATATTATATATACACACACATATACATATATATACATTTATTATATATATACATATACATACATATATACATATATACATATATATATACATTTATTCATATATATATATATATATATATATATATATATATATATATATATATATATATATATATATATATATATTCATGCAGCTTCGAAAAGATCTGTAGCCATCAAATATTATGATTTGTAGAAATATCTTTCCTAACCTGAACTATTTTTTGTATTGCAGCTCCAACAGCACGTTTTCCTTAAACATAAAAAAAGACTCTTCTTACTGTAAGGGTTGGTGACCACTGACCCAAGTCCCTGTCCTCGTCGTCCACCTCCTCCTCCTCGTCTTCTTCCTTCTCCTCTTTGTCCTCCTCCTTTTCGTCTTCCTCCTCCTCCTCCTTTTCGTCTTCTTCCTCCTCCTCCTCCTCCTCCTCTTCCTTCCCCTCCTCTTCCTACTTCAAACTCTTCCCAGACCCTTCAATTACCTTCCCTTCCCTCCACTTGTTACAGAAATAACAATAATAAGAAGAAGATGGAGGAGGAGGAGGAGGAGGTCGAGGGAAGAAAATAAGAAAGAAGACGAGGAAGAAGACCCAGAGAAATAATGAGAAAAGCGTTTAGCGTCAGCCAAAACAATATATATCAAGTTTGCCGCCTCAA
>NC_134785.1:59614407-59619407 GCF_046742065.1 Oratosquilla oratoria | reverse complement strand
ACAACGCCTTTCGAAAATAACAGAGCTTTTCTTACTCGAAATGAAAAAAAATCCAACTACTGGGCTTTTTTCAACATTTTGATTCCCAATAATGGGGTGTGCACAGACCCTGCTCTGGGGTCTCGGCCGATCCAAGATTCGTTCAACCTTGGGTCCGACCTTCATTGACACTATTCTCGTCACCTGACGTCTGTCCTATAATGTATACAATGCGCCACGGTAGTGAATGGGTTGACTTCAGGTGAAAAGCGCTAATGTAAATATCATGTAAAATTCATGTTAAACATGAGCAATCACATGTGATACAACGCCTTTCCTAACAGCTCCATGTACCACCCACTGTTCTACAACTGTTCTACAACTGTTCAAGTGTGAACAAATGTGAACTCACCAGTTGTTCAACATCCTTATTCGATGTCATTTCAGTGTCCGGCTATTCCAACTTTGTTCAAGTTTCTCTAATCTTCTTAGGAATAACTACCGGGTTCAGCCACCGTGATGGGGAACAGAGGCTGCGCCGTCTCCCAGTGGTTAGTCCGACGGTCCTGCAGTGGGTTAAGGTTGAGCACGTTGTCCGTCTAACCACAGGTGTGGTCCAGCGTTTCCTGGAGATGATTAGTTCCTATTCACAAGCTTGCAATGCGAGTCACACTGATCACAATGCAGGGTTTGTTTGTTTTTCTTTTTTCTTTTGTTTTGACAAAAAAAGAGAAAAGTTTGCAGAGCAAAAAGCAACAAAACAATCTGGTCCGTATCGGACGCGAGAGGAACTACACTGGTCGCTGATGTCTCCGTTTTCTATAACGGCCTGGAATATTAATTTCCTGTAGCCTAGAGTATAGATGGTTTTCAATGTAGTTCAATCTTTTCTATACAGTCACTGTTCACTTGTTTGTTCAACGTCGAAAGAACTATTTTCTATAGTAAAGATGAAATAAACAAACTCTGCGATCATCTGATGGATATCCCCATCATTGAATTCTCCTTAAAATGTATTTTTCTTTTTCCGAAATAAAAGTTACTTCCTTGTTGCATGCACGGCTTGATCAGTCGTTTCTATAATTCAACAGAAAATTCGAAAAGTTTTCTTCACACATCTCTATTTCTTCCACAGTCGTTTCGCAGTCACGAATCTGCTTTGTAACAGAAACTGATCGATGATTCACAAAAAGGACGATCCAATTATCCAACGCTTGACCTTTCTACACAATCACACACTCAAGTTCAGACTCTTGATCAGTTTCTAGCCCGGCAGCCAACGCTCCTGACAACACCGGGTTTCCAACAAACACCACCAACTCCCAAAACACACAACACCTCCCAACACCACCAAAACCACGAGGGGTGTACAGTCCTCCACACTTCTGGAAACCCATGTGAGTGGGATGTTGGTGGGTGATCAACTGAATATGACCATTTTCTTTTCCTTTGCGCCTCTCCTTCTCTCTCTCTCTGTCTCTCTCGTGGTTGCCCGATGTGCCCAACGCGTCCCAGCCCGCGGCTTCTGGCTTCCGCGCACAACCTCCGGAAGGTTCTCCGGACTGTGTATTGGCGGGCGGTGTCCGGGACTCTTGTGCTTAGTCCGGGGGTACCCGGAAGACGACCCGTGGACGGACACTGACAGACACAGACACATACACAGACAGACACAGACTTACAGATAGAAAGAATTTGACATGATCTTTTCTATCTACTGGGAAAGCTAGCAAGTCTCAGACACACATAGGCAGACACAAACAAATACACAAACACAGACAGACAAACAAATAGACAGAAAGAATTTTACACAATCCATTTTATCTACTGAGAGTGACAGCAAGTTTCAGACACAAACTGACAGACAGACAGACAGACAAACTTTGACACGCTCCTTTTTACCTACTGGGGGTGCTACTAAGTCGCAGACACAGACAGACACAGACAGACGTGCAGGCAGAAGGTCCTTGATGGGATCCTTTCTATCTAATGAGAGTGATAGCAAATCGTATGACATGTGCACAAGTATATCTGCACACGAACTGCGGGTGATAAGAGATTATGGGCCAGGAAATTTGACAAACCACGGAAAAGTTTCTGACCCCAATGCTTGGTCGAAATTCAATTTCGACGCGAAACCAAACGTAACTAAAAAAAAATCTTAATTGTCGTTCACTGGTGAATTGTTTTTTAGCCGTTGAATAAGCATAACAGTGGTATAAGCTATAGTTTACTGAAATAATTTTTCCTATGAATTAGAGCAAATGTTTTAGAAATAGCAAACAATGGTTTTAGCTATTTATTGTCCTAGAATTTATTTTCTCACAAATCCTAGATGCTTGTGTTTCATGTTTTTCTTAGAGATAAAAACACCAATAAATGAATAAATAGATTTATAAAAAAAATCTCTTATCAAAACAACTAACATCTCCCCATTTTTTATTCCGATAAACATGAAACTGAATATAACATGACAAAAAATATTAACAATTAAATTATAATTTTTAACACTGGAACGTACATAACAAATGATTCGACGTCAAGTGCTGGATCAAATAACTATACTCTTTACTCGAGGGTTCCCGTTCTTACCTGCATAGGTCTCATGCAGTCAGTGCTTTAGGGACTTCAGTGTCGCCCCTACGTACCAGATTCACACAACGTCATTTTATGACTAGTGATTTGGTCTCCTTTCAAAGAAGAAAGTGGATAACTCGACTTTTATTAAAACTTTTTTTTTCTTCTGCTATCCTCCTTAAATCTCTCTTTTGCCACCCCTTTGTGTGTTCCCAAGGACAGAATCGCTGGTTATTGGCAATGGAATAAAAGTCATTTAAGGGGACGGAACCCGGCCTGAACAGGGTGTGGATCGATCGAGACCCCGTCCCGGGCAAGGCCCATTCTTCAGACGAACAAAATCTCCTGGCGTTCACCATATCAACACCCAAAAAGTGCGTCTCACTCTCACTCTCTTCCTCTCCCTCTCTCTCTCCGCCACCCCCCCCCTCTCTCTCTCTCTCTCTCTCTCTCTCTCTCTCTCTCTCTCTCTCTCTCTCTCTCTCTCTCTCTCTCTCTCTCAGATCGCCCGCCCGACCTCCAAGTCAACGTCAGCCAGCCACTTTTCGCTGAGATGAGCAACAGCATTCGGACAAGCTGGAGGAGGTGCACACGGAGGGGGGGCGAGGAGGAGCAGGAGGGGGAGGAGTGGGAGTAGGAGGAGGAGTGGGAGGAGAAAGAAGGGGAGGGGGAGCAGGAAGAGGGGGAGGGAGAGGAAGAGGGGGATGGGAGGAGGAAGATGATGATGTGGAGGTGGAAAACAAAGATGAGGAGGAAAAGGAGAAGGAAGAGGAAGGTGGAGAGGAAGAGGAGGAGGAAGAGGAAGAGGAAGAGGAGGAGGAAGAGGAGGAGGAGGGGGAGATGGGAGAAGTGGAAAAGGAGAATAAAAGAAAGACGAGAAAGTGAGAATAAAAAAAAAGGAGGAAGATAACGAAGGGAAGGACGTGAGCGAGGAGAACGAACGGGAAGACAAGGAGGAAGAGGAGGACAAGGAGGAAGAGGAGGACAAGGAGGAAGATGAGGAGGAGAACGATTAGGAGAACGAGCAGCAGTATCACACGAAGAAGACAGAGGAAAACAATGACAATGACGACGTCATCGAGGAGGAAGAGAAAGAGTAGGTTAAGGAAGAGGAGGAGGACGATGAGGAGAATGAGGAGGAGGAGGAGGAAGAGAAAGAGTAGCTTAAAGAAGAGGAGGAGGACGATCAGGAGGAAGACAAGGAGGATAACGAGGAGGAGGAGGAGGAGTGGGTGTGTGTAGGAGGATGGTAGGGTTAGAGGGAAAGTAGAGTGATGGTGGTGTGGTATATGTGTGTAACAATGACCAAAGCCCCAAGTTCTCACATATATCTCCCCAGCAGTCAAACCCTTCCCTTCACTGGACGCTGCCCTTCAGAGGTGGGTAGGTGGGGGGGGGGGACATCCCCCTCTCCCACCTCCCCCTCCTCTTTCCCCCTCCCCCCCCAGGGTGACTCTGAGTAGCCAACCCCGATCTCACCCCTTGCAATATCACCCTCCCCCCCCCAATGTGTTTGGTTTCAACCACAAAGGAGAAATTTCGGTAAGATGAATAAAAATCATCTGGCGACAAATGGAGACTTTACGGACATGAAATACTCGCGTCGCGGGAGCACCTTTCACAAGAACGGTCATGACGCGAAGGACCTCTTTCGCCTACCTCTCTGCCTCCAAACCGCAACTCTGCCTCCTCGGGGCCTCTGCCTCTCTTGTCTCCCCACCTCTGCCTCTCATACGTCATCTACCCCTTCCTCCTCCTCTTCCTCTCTTCTTTCTCCTCCTCCCTCTCCTCTCTTTTCTCCTCTTCCTCTTCTTTTTCCTCCTCTCTCTCCTCTTTTTTCTCTCCTTTCTCTTGTTTCTCCTTCCTCTCCTCTTTCTCTTCTTCCTCCTCCTCCTCCTCCTGTTCCTCCTCCTCCTCCTCAACTTCTTCCTATGTCTCCTTACCATCCTACCCTGACCCTTCCATTGCCACCCTTGCCCCTGCCCCTGCCCCTGGCCCTGGCCCCTTGCCACCCAGCCCTTGCCCCCTGCCGGCCACATCCTGCCCCCTTGCCTGACCTCTTACTTGTATCATTTAATGTAACACGTTGGTCCATATCAGTTCTTATCATCGTAAAATTACAATTACGGTGTCATTTATTATTACTACTATTATTATTATTATTATTATTATTACTATTATTATTATTATCACTATTATTATGAGGGATCCAACTTCATTAGAAAGGATTCAAACCCCTTGAGAAGATGTATGGACACATCTAAGATGGGAGTGCAGAAGCTAAAAGTGATCAGTATTTTTCTATGACCTCAAAAAAAAAAAAAAAAAGTGACTCGGGTCCGTAAGGGGTAGTTACGCGTCCATGAGGGTGCAAATGGCGACCGACGAGATCACCTTGATACACGTAACCCTCTCCCATCAGTGAAAGTCATCTCAGCAGATTTAAC
>NC_134785.1:59584407-59596907 GCF_046742065.1 Oratosquilla oratoria | reverse complement strand
TGCCGTCGCTCAATTGCATACGGCTGTGCAAATCCCCCCCCCCCCGGGACTCTGGAGGTTTGAAGATTTTGTTCTGGTGAGGACCAGACGTTTTATTCAGGTGAGGGACGAGTGAATAGGGACGGGGACGGGGAGACAAGGGGTCGTCGCGCTGTCTTGGCCCTCTTCAATGCTGTCATCTTGTCTGGACTTTGTTTCTGGTCGCCGCTAACTGATGTTTTCATCATTATTATATATATATATATATATATATATATATATATATATATCCACTATAAAGTAATGTCGTAGCACATTGATAAAATAAACTTTTTATCCCACATATGTGTGTGTGTGTGTGTGTGTGTGTGTGTGTGTGTGTGTGTGTGTGTGTGTGTGTGTGTGTGTACACATATATATTCTAGAAAGCTCCAGGCTCAGAGCCATCACTAACAAGACTATTCTAGATGGCCGGGCAAACGCCTAGAAGGACACAAATTGCCCGGATCTTTTTTGAAACAAGTGATGAATAGCCCTGTTGGTGGCTGCTGCTGCTGCCAAAGCCGAGTGAGCGCAGGCAGGCAGGCAGGCAGGCAGGCTTTGGGAATGTTGGAAACCATGTTGTCAGGACCTCTTCAGGGCTCGTTGTCCCCAACCCTGCTGGGTGTTGTCACCCACTCCACAGGACACAGGGCGTGGGGGAGGAGTGGGGGGAGGGGGGAGCAGAAAAGGGAGGTTTGTTTGGGAGACTCCATGTGGAGGAGGGGGAGGGGGAGGGGGAGGGGGAGATTGTTATGATGGATGAGTATGGGAACGAGGGATGTGAAGGATTTTTGTGGGATGGGTGTGGGGGACTCTGTGTGTGTGTGTGTGTGTGTGTGTGTGTGTGTGTGTGTGTGTGTGTGTGTGTGTGTGTGTGTGTGTGTGTGTGTGTGTGTGTGCGTGTGACGAGGGGGGAGGAATTGGCAAGGGTCATGGAAGAGGAACGGTGAAGCATAAACACATACAGACACACGCGTACACGCACACACACTGTTGTACATTGTGTGCGTATTTATTTAGTTGTATTTACTTGGTTGTAGCATAAGGGTTTGGAGCTGTGCTCACGGGGTCCCGTCCCCTTGTTTCCATTCATCAAACTTTGCCTTAAATTCGTTTATGTTATTGGACTGGATTATATTTTCAACCAATTTGGTCCAATATATATATATATATATATATATATATATATTTATATATATATATATTTATGTATATATATATATATATATATATATATATATATATACTATACGTGTGTGTGTGTGTGTGTGTGTGTGTGTGTGTGTGTGTGTGTGTGTGTGTGTGTGTTCATGTGTGTATTTCTACTCAATTGTATTTACCTAATTGTAGTGTACAGAAAAGGAACAACGTTCATGGGGTCCTGTCTCTCATTCTCCAATTTACCATACCTAATTTCAATTTCATGTATATGCGTGTATCATATTTTTTATAGCATCAAATAATGTGTGTGTGTGTGTGTGTGTGTGTGTGTGTGTGTGTGTGTGTGTGTGTGTGTGTGTGTGTGTGTGTGTGTGTGTGTTTACCTAATTGTAGTATAAAGGTCCGGTCTCCAATTTTCTAATTGTCTAACATACCTAGACTCAGATTCATGTCCGGTTCCAACTTAGTCTATATCTTTGATTTCCAATTATCATATTTAGATTTAAACTCATGTATTGTTTGAGTTGGGCTATATCACCTTCTAAGCTATTCCAAATATGCATCTACATGGAGAACTACATTTCTTCATATGCTTTCGACATGTGGACTTTCTTAAATTTACTTCCGTGACCTCTTAAGGCCCTCCCATCTTTAATCAGGAGATCTCTTCTATCAGTGCCACCTATCCCATTTAGTGACCTGAACACTGTAATCATGTCACCTCTTTCTCTTCGATCTTTCAAAGTTGGTAGACCCACTGCTTTTAGTCTCTCCTCATATAGTTTATCTGCCAGGCTGGGGTCCGGTTTGGTTGCTGCCCTTTGTATTCTCTCAGTCTTGCTTATATCCTTCACTCTGTGTGGGGACCATACCACTGACGCATATTCCAGTCTTGGACGGATCAGGTTTCGATGTTTTATTTTTTTTTCTATCATATCTTCATCCATGTGTGTGTGTGTGTGTGTGTGTGTGTGTGTGTGTGTGTGTGTGTGTGTGTGTGTGTGTGTGTGTGTGTGTGTGTGCGCATGTATCTGTGCACGTTTAAAAATACCTGAATGTGGTTAGAGTACTGACAAGAGATCCCACACGACCCAACATGACCTGTGATATCACAGAAGCTGAAAAAACAATTATCTTTAATGATGTAATTACCTAGTTTTTACAAGCCATGTCTATACAGTCAAGAATTGCATATTTGATGATACTAAACTACAATGTTCCTGTCTAAGAAAGAATTTGTCCCTCACGATTTGTCTAGATTTTTAGAGACTATGTATCTAGGAGTTAAATAAATACAGAAATTAATTCTTTATGTGCAAGGAAAATATATTGGAGATTAATTCAAAGATCAGCTAATGTTTAGTTTGGTTTATTGAATGCAAAGAACGAATTCAACGTCAATCAGTTGACTAAAATATCCACTCATGAAGGAGTGGATGACAGCCTGTCTCGAACAATCCACCCTATCCTCATTCATCCACTCACCCATCCACCTTCCCTTCACTCATTTTTCGAGCTTATCCATTCCCATGTACCAATTACCATTCCTCTCCCATCCTATCCTCTCCCACCCACATTCTCCCCCTCTCCCTCCCTCCCTCCTTCCCCTCCTACTCCCCCATTCTCGGCAAAACATGCGGTGGTTAACCTTTCTAGGGATTTTGCTTATTATGGCGATTAACTGATTAATTAGTAAGTACTCAACCATCCTCCACCCACTCGAGTCCTGACAAAAGCGGGCAACCCACTTCTCCTTTCCTACCTCGCCTCGCCCCTCCAAACCCCCAAAACAGATTTGTTTCCTCAAACCAAGGCATTCCATTCCATTCCCTTCCCTCCTCGGTAGGGGCAGGGACCCTCCCTCACAAACTCACCCCCCCCCCCCCCAAAAAAAAAAAAAAAAAAAAAAAAAAAATATATATATACATATAAAGGATTACAAAGGCAAAGCATGCCGACAGGAGACCTTTTGATCCATATCTAGGTCGGATGAAAAAAAAAAAAAAAAAAAAAAAAAAAAAAAATCATATTAATAATAAATTAAAACTATAACAATGTAAATAACAATTAAAATACATAAATAAATGCATTGGTATAGTTGAATAACAAACAAACAGGTAAATAGTAAATGATCATAAATTGACATATAACTAATAATAAATGAAAATCAGACAGACAAATTATAACAAAACAAAAACAAATAATATAACATAAATTATAATAATTACAGCATCTTACTTAGGTATTTATCTAAATGATTCTTAAAGCTTCGAACTGAACTACATTGCACTACCTGTGCAGGAAGTTTATTCCATTCATTAACTACACGGTTGGCAAAGTTGTTTCTACCTACTTCCAAATTGAATCTATTTCCGGACAGTTTGAGACCATTGTTTCTTGTCTGATTCTCATTCAATGTGAAAATTTGGTCACTTTTGATGTTGTCAATTCCCTTTAAAATCTTAAAGACCTGTATCAAGTCACCTCTGAGTCTACGCTTTTTTAGGGAAAACAGATTCATGTGCTTAAGTCGATTTTCGTATGATTTATTTTTGATATTTGGAATCAGTTTTGTGGCTCGCCGTTGTACTTTTTCCAGTCTGTCAATGTCTTTAATGAGATTCGGTGACCATACGGAAACAGCATATTCCAAATGTGGACGAACTAACGATTTATATAGCTTGTTAATTAGCGATGGACTTTTGAAATCAAAAGATCGCGCAATCAATCCCAGAATCTTATTTGCTTTCTCAGAGGCTGAAATACACTGCTTGGATGATTTGAGGTCGTTACTGATAATTACGCCGAGATCTTTTTCACTATCCACTTTTGTTAACGAATTTCCAAATAACTTGTAATCGTACTTGCTGTTATTTTTATATTTGTGTGTGTGTGTGTGTGTGTGTGTGTGTGTGTGTGTGTGTGTGTGTGTGTGTGTGTGTGTGTGTGTGTGTGTGTGTGTGTGTGTGTGTGCAGAAAAAACACTGGTAAATAAGAAACGTAGTCCGAACGTTTTCGTTTATTTAAGACATCATCAAGGGAATACAGTACTGGAGATACAGAGACAGTATATATAAGTAAAAATATTGTAAGGAACATGGAAAGATGAAACACACAAGCCCGAGAAAATTACCCACAGTCCTCATGTCGCAGATGGACCAAATGTCCGGGCAGGATAACATCCAACAATTTTCTTTGAAATAAAATTATCAAGCGGGAACATACATAAGCTTAGATTGATATTTTGACCAAAAGTTTGTTTTATGTGGCTTAGGTATGTACAGGCTTGATCATTTTATTTTAAAGAAAATTGTTGGATGTTATCCTGCCCGGACATTTGGTCCATCTGCGACATGAGGACTGTGGGTAGTTTTTTCGGGTTTGTGTTTTTCATCTTTCCATATTCCTTACAATATTTTTACTTTTATATACTGTCTCTGTATCTCCCTTACTGTATTCCCTTGATGATGTCTTAAATAGACGAAAACGTTCGGACTACGTTTCTTATTTACCAGTGTTTTTTCTGTAAATTATATTCACGTGTCATTTGTGAAATACTGCAATATATATATATATATATATATATATATATATATATATATATATATATATATATATATATATACACATATATATTTGGGTTACATTGACAAAACATCGGTACCAACATAGAACCTTTTAGTCCATAGCGAGGTTGAATGCAGAACAAAAAATACATAAATAAATAATTAAAAATAAATAAATAAACACAGGCTAGGTATGACCATTGGACAATAACAGCCAGAACCCCACGAGCATTGCTACTGTCCTACAATGAAGTAAATACAGGCAGGAGAATTCGTTCACTGACCCGTGACAGCATATTGCCAATTAGGTTTTTATCTAACTTGACCACAAACCTCCAAACTATACTAAAGTACATTCCATCGTCTCTGCGGGACGCTAATCCCCTTCCCTAACTACGCGATAAACGAAGTAGTTTCAGTTTAACTTCTAGATTAAATCTTATTTGCTGGCTGACTGAGGCTATTGTCTAAGAGAGAGAGAGAGAGAGAGAGAGAGAGAGAGAGAGAGAGAGAGAGAGAGAGAGAGAGAGAGAGAGAGAGAGAGAGAGAGAGAGAGAGAGAGAGAGAGAGACCCCGATCACAGGATCGTGCACTTACAGTACAAGTTCCCACTAGGATTTTCTCGCAGGCATGCTATTTGCTTTTGCTACTCGCTCTGATTTCTGCTATCCAAACTGAGTAGCTTACTACTGACTCTTGCTGTTGGGAAAACTGGATAGCATGCTAGGAAGATTCAACAGCAAGTTTTGCTGTTCACTTGAGTGCTCAAATGAGCCATTCCTGGGATTTATATATAGAACATAATTGACGTAAGCGGTGTAGGAAACACAGGAGTCTTAGTCTTGAGTTTATTCCTGACTAGTTTCGCAGGTATGCTTTTTCAAAGGAATGGGTTTACAAACGGGCTGTGGGCATTTTATACATGGGGTGGACCTCACTACTTCCCCGTGTTACCATAGTTGGTGACAAGTGTGAACATTACATATTCATTGTGGTTAATGTTAAAGTTTAACAATTAAATATGATGACAACACTAATAACAAAGAAAATATTAATAGTAATTGTAACAATAATAATGATAATAATAACAATGATAAAAAAATGAAAATTTAAATATTTAAATATTTAATAATAATAAAAATAATAAAAATGATAACGAAAATATCGAAAATATAAAAAAATATATATGAAAATATATAAATAATAATGATAATGATAATAGTAATAATGATAATAATAATAATAATAATAATAATAATAATAATAATAATAATAATAATGTTGAAAATAAATAGTAATAAATAATATTAAAAGAATAATAATCATGATAAAAAGAAGGGAATAATATTTAAGTGGTGAAGGAACAATGTGGAAATGATGGAGGATATGTGAATTGGTAGCATGTGAAGTAAAGTATGGTAGCATGGTATAAGAAGGAACGTCAGAGTAAAAGGATGAAAGCTGGAAAGGGTAGGCAGAAGTGGGAAAAAGGTATCTACTTAGAGTCGGGGGGGTCTGGGAAGCCATTCCTGGAGGGCAAGTGTCGCGGTAGATCTTGAATATAATTAGAATTGAGCATACTTATTATCGTTTAAACGTGATTTTTATTCCCTATTTTCTCATTTGACTACCGCATTAATAGACTCGTTTGTAAACATGGCTTGGCGAAAAGCTTTGTTTTCGCTAGCCACTAGCCAAAAAGTCAACAGCAAAACATTCCCCGTGTGACGGATACGCAAGAATTGGCTGGCAAAGCAGGTAGCAAAAGTGAGTAGCATGCTATCGAGAAATGCTTAGTATGCCGCCATTCTTAGATTTAAATTTTCAGTACCCCTATACGGGGCAGAACAAAATGATGACGTGGACATCTACAAGGGATAAAGTCTATTTTTTTTTTACTTTATTATATTCGTCATTTTTCCAAGTCTTATGTATCATCTCCATATAACAATTTCTATTTATCTATTTACTTATTATCTTTTACTTATCATTTTCTCCAAATGACCACAGGTTAAAGAAATATAAATAAATAAATAAATAAATAAATAAACTGGGAACTTATCTTAATGAAAGTCATTAAGACCAATGGAGAAAACAAATAATAAATAAATAAATAAAAATAACAGAGATTTGACGGCATGAAAGTGTTCATCTCTGAAGGACCATTGCACGACCTCCGGCCTAACCCCTCCGTGACGATACAGCCTCTGTACTTAACCACGTTGGCTGTTGGCGTACGTGCCTCCTGAGAGTCGCTCGCGTACCCTCCGGGCGTACGCGTACCAATCAGTTTGAGAATTGCTGGGATAGACGAGGTGGGAGTGGGAGTGGGTGGGAGTGGAAGGGAGTGGGAGTAGGTGGGAGTGGGTGGGAGTGGGAGTGAGTGGAAGTGGGAGTGGATGGAAGTGGGAGTGGGAGTGGGTGTGGATGTGGGTAGGGGTGGGAGTGGGAGTGGGAGTGGGTGGGTGTGGGTACTAAATGAGAGTGGGTGGTTAGAGGTGGGAATGGGAGTGGGTGGTTAGAGGTAGGAGTGGGAGTGGGTGTCGGTACTGGGTGGGAGTGGGTGTGGATGTGGGTAGGGGTGGGAGTGGATGAAGGGTGGGAGTGAGAGTGGATGGGAGTGGTAATGGGTGGTTAGAGGTGGGAGTGGGAGTGGGTAGGGGTGGGAGTGGGTGGGTGGGGACAGCAGTGGGAGTGGGTGTGGGAGTAGGGATGAGGGTGGGTCGGGTTAGGGGTGGGAGTGGGTGTAGGAGTCGTGGTGTGGGTGGACCGGTTTAGGGGTGGTAGTGGGAGTGGGTGGGAGTGGTCAGCGTTGGGAGTGGATATGGGAGAAGGTGTGTGGGTGGTAGTGAATGTATGGGTGTGGATGGGAGTAGAGATGAAGATGGCATGGGAGATGAGAGAAGAAAACAAAGGAGAATCAATAAGCAAATATTACATTAATCAATCAGGGGTCACGGCTCAGCCAGGTCTCGTTCAATGGCGGGTCCAGCTATAGGCTTTGACACAGCAGCGGCACACTTTACTGATTGCATTCTGGCTGTCGCTTGGTGATTTTCTTCGTCCAAAAAAGGGGGCGGAGTGACGTCACTATGGTTAGGTTAGGTTAAGTGATTTTATAACAGGTGCTGGAGCACCTCTATCTCTCTCTCTCTTTCCTCTCTTCATACCTTTGCATTCCTTTCTCTCTTCATCCTCCCTCCCTCCCTCTCCTCTCATTAATCCTTTACTGAAACATCGTCTGAACCCTCCCTCTCCCTCCCTCCCTTCCCCTCCGGCCTAGGTTAAAGTAATACAACGTTCCGTCCCCCACTTTCGCTGTCCCCAGCGTTGCCACATACTATTCTCTCTCCCTTTACTCTCTTCTCTTCCTCCCTATCCCTCCTCTTCTTTCTCTCTCTTTCTCCATCTCTTTTTGTCAATTCAAAATCTCTATTTTTTTTTTTTATTTACTAGTTTCTTATTATTATTCGTTAAGTGAATGAATGGAGGAGTGTACATGAAAGAGGGTAAATGTGGCAACGTTGCCTGCCCCCCCTCCCCCTCTGCCGCAATCATCAGGAAAGGGTAAAGTCACGTATAAGAACGAAGAGGGAAAAATAGTTTACTTTTTTCAACAAATCCTCCCCCACCGGGCCGTAAAATACGACCCAATCACGTCTCAGATCAAAGGACGTGTGTCCGGGCATCACGGAGACAAAATCCGGGTCGATGGTCCGGAACAGAGATGGGTTATCGGGACTTTTACCGGGTCCGGTTCCGGGTCGCCCCGCGATTCAAAGCAACGGCCGCATCGTTCTCTCAAGGTTGAAGAGGGGGAAGAAAGGGTTGTCGTCGCCATCTTTATAACTTATTTTAATTTATTCTTATTTCAACAAATAGGACAAAAAACACGAATTTCATCGCTCAACCAACCCGGTACTCGAGTTACTGCGCCGTCAAAACAGGTCAATGGGTCTTCAATTATCGTTTAAAAAATATGAATAAAACAAAAGAGATGGCAACTGTTCATTGCCGTCAATGAGTGAGTCACGGCTGCAGGTCCCGCGCGGGGTAAACGACATATTTTTTTATGAATGAAGTTGTAGTAGTAGTAGTAGTAGTAGTAGTAGTAGTAGTAGTAGTAGTAGTAGTAGTAGTAGTAGTAGTAATAGTAGAAGATAATGTTTCTTGAGACATGGCAAGACACTTTACCAAGATCCAATGATCACATCTATTATTTTTTCTAACTATATCTAGTCTATTTTTCTATTTCCATTCTATGACAGAATACTATATTTTGACTGACGTCACATGATTTTATTCAGCCGAGAGGACAGTGACTATAGACCCGAGTTCGACTCCCACCGGCTCCCAGTGACTGCCACTTCCCCGTCCCTCCGCAAGACCAGAGGTCAAGGAAAAGGTCAAATGAGGTCAACTGCCCGGCCGTTGACCTCAGGTCGCCGTGAGCGAAATCGCAGGACCTGGGGAGGAGAAGAGTTTCCCGTGGGGAAGATCCTTACAAGGACCTTGGGAGATCCTGCCTAACCTCCTTAACATCCGAACTGTTACGAACTTTTAGTTCTCCAGCGTTTCTATCCTTTTGGACAATCTCGCGATCGTTACGGCGGTGTCGCATTATGCGGCGTTGCCGGATGCGGCCAGATGATGGGAAAGTTCAATTAGCTTAATAAAATCACCTGGCGACAGCAGCCATAACGACCACCATCTCCCCCTTGGAATCTAATGATTCATAATAAGGGAGACTTCGCTGTCGCCAACAACAAGCCGCAACGGCGGAACCGGACAGTGTGACACCGGTCTGACAGTCTTGGCATTCCAATGCAGGCCTCCCTGTCGGAATACGCATCGACCGACCGACCGAGCTTCTCTAGACGAAACCCCATGAGTTCAGAGAAGTCCTGAGACTTCTTCTCATGGGCCGCCTCCAAGAGTCTAACCGCTCCTACAGACACCTCCTCCAAGAGAACAAACACAAGTCCCCGAGACGGGGTTCCACGAGTTCAGATGACGGGCGGCGGTGATGAAGAGAGAAAGAGAGAGAGAGAGAGAGAGAGAGAGAGAGAGAGAGAGAGAGAGAGAGAGAGAGAGAGAGAGAGAGAGAGAGAGAGAGAGTGAGAAAGAGAACCATTCTCCTCAAGATCTTCTATCCTTCTCCTCCCTCGGTGGTCACACAGGGTGGGCGACTTGACCTGAAAATCGTGTTGTTGCTTTGTTACTGTTATATAAAGACTTGAACCACTGTCAAGAGGTGCAGTGAAATACAAGTCATGATGCCGCTGGGTTACTGCAGAGAGAGAAGAGTGGACCCCTCCAGACCACCATACGCCTAAATATCTCCTCAGCTATCCATAACAATAGTGGAATAAAAAAAAAAAAAAATATATATATATATATATATATATATATATATATATATATATTATATATATATATATATATATATATATATATATATATATATATATATACATATATATATATATATATATACTGCTGGTAACCAGTAAGGAAATCGCAAGGAAACAGTAATTCCCAAGCGCTTTCGTGTTATTCACATCTTCAGGGAATACAGAAAAGTTGGTGTTACAAAGAGGTTTAAAAATAACAAGATAATACACTAGGAAAGGAACTTTTAAACCTCTTTGTAACACCAACTTTTCTGTATTCCCCTGAAGATCTGAATATCACGAAAGCGCTTGGGAATTACTGTTTCCTTCCGATTTCCTTAGTGGTTACCAGCAAAATTGATGGATCACGTGTTGTTTTAGTGATCTTTCTGCATATATATATACATATATACACACACACATATATATATATATATATATATATATATATATCAATGACAAGACAGGCAAGTAATTAAAGAAATTATAATAACTGATTTCATGAAATAAGACACTAATTTAAAAAATAAAAAAGTAAGATCAAACATAAATGATTAAATAAATAATAACTGATTACATGAAACAAGATAGAACAAGATGACATTAATTTGAAGAATAAAAAAGTAAGATGAAATAGATGAATAATAATTGATTACATATAATAAGATAGAATAAGATAATATCAATTGAAAAATAAGAAAGGAAGATCAAACAGATAAATAATTAGATTAATAATAATAACAGATTACATATGCTAAGACAGATTAAAATAATACTAATTGGAAAATAAGAAAAATAAGATCAAATAATCTAAAATAGAATATAATAGAAATTAGCGATTACAAATGAATAGATTGATATAGAGAAACAAATACTAAATAATAATACATAAACAATTAGACAAATAAATAATAAATAAATAAATGGATAAACCATTACGAAATGGAGAAATCATAGGAAAACAAGACTGGAAACTACAGGAAACCAACAGCAATGAAAACAATACAAGCAACGAGAAAAGTAAAAAAAAAAAATAAATCCAGTTAAATTGAGAAGATCAATAGGAGTGAGCAAACAACCGCATTGACTAAGAGCGAGAGGCGTTCCAAGTCGCCCAAGGAGACGGGGGGGAGGGGGAGGGGGAGGGGGGAGGTTACTCGGAAGGCAAACTGGCAACCCTACCAGGCACCGTAAATATACAGTACAGGGTTAGGGGAGGGGAAGTGAAAAGGGGGAGGGGGAAAGGAGGGGAGGGGGAAAGGAGGGGAGGGGGAAGGAGGGGAGGGGGAAGGAGAGGAGGGGAAAGGAGGGGAGGGGGAAAGGAGGGGCGAAAGAAAGGGTGGGGAGAGACATAAATGAGGAGAGAGAAGGGAGATGAAGGAAAAGGAGTAGAGAGAGGGTAGATGAGGGGAAATGAGTGGGGAAGAGGGAAGAGGATGGGAAATGAGGGGAGGAGAAAGAGAGGGAGGGGAGAGAAGGGGAGGGAACGGAGGAGGATGGAACGGAAGAGAGAAATAAAGGGAAGGAGAGATAGAAGGCAGGGAAGAAAGACGAAAAAGGGGGATTTCTTTTAAGGGGGGGGAGAAGAGAAAAGGAGAATTAAATGAAAGAGAAAATAAGAAGAAAAATGACTGAATGGAAGCCAGAGATAAAAATAAAAGTTAGTTTCCATTATCTCGTGGCCAATAACCGGCGCTTCTGTCCAGAGGAAATTAATTAGAGCAGACAAAGAGAAGGCAAACAAAGAGAAAGGAAAATAGGAGAGGAAATGGGAGAAGGAAAGTAGGAAGAGAAAGAGAGGAGAAGGGAGAGGGTGAAGGGAAAGAGAGCGAGACAGGAGGAGGAAGAGGAGGAGGAGGAAGAGGAGGAGAACAAGAAGAAGAATTAGGAGGAGAACGAGGAGTAGAAAGGGGACGATGAAGAGGAGGAGAAGAAGGAGGACGAAGAGGAGAAGGTGGAGGAGGAGGAGGAGGAGGAAAAGAAAGAGACCGAGGAGGAGGAGAAGGAGGAGGAAAAGAAAGAGGCGGAGGAAGACGAGGAGGAGGAGAACGAAGAGAAGGGGAAGGAGAAGTCTGCAAGAAGAGAGGAAGGGATGCGAAGGAAGAAGAGGGGAAGGCAGAGGGTGGAAGTGGAAGAGAAACATGGAAAAAGAGCAGGAGAAGAGAGCAGAGAGCTAACACAAAACAAGGGATAGGAGAAGAAGTAACAACGAATGAAAGGAGGAGAAGAAAGAGAGTAGGAAAGAGAAGAAGAGAAGAGAAGAGAGTGAAAGGGAGGACTAGTGGAAAGAAAAGGACATAAAGAAGTTGGGATCAACGGAAAGAAAGAGGGAAGAGAGGAGGACGGGGAGAGCGAATAG